>NW_027069913.1:352495-414573 GCF_002906115.3 Quercus suber | reverse complement strand
ATTTAAGTGAGGCGACAAATTCTAAATATAATTTTACATATAAAAATTTAATCATATGTATCTCATGTATTCTTATATCTTATATGTTTACCTATACAAAAAAAAAAAAAGAAAAAAAAAAAAATCTTATGTATTCAAGTATTATAATCAAGTGCTTTTGAAATGTGTCAGCAAGAAGAAATTAGGTATATTAATTGATTTCAAAATAGGCTTAAAATGCTTTAGACTCTATTAAATCATTCTAACAATAAATTTTACAACAAGCTTCTATTAATTAATTAATATAACAACAGGTTTTGTAAAAAGTTTCTATAAATTAATAATCTAATAATAGTTTTACAAAAAGCTTCTAAAAAAGACTTAAGGTTCTCGTCTTAGCGCCTTTTGTTTGGCTTAGGCGAGCAAGGTTCCATAAATTAATAATCTAATAATAGTTTTACAAAAAGCTTCTAAAAAAACTTAAGGCTCGTCTCAATGCCTTTTGTTTGGCTTAGGCAATCACCTTGCTTGCCTAGGCTCTACAGGCAAGCGCCTTGCTAATGGCATGTAGGCTCCAAAGGGAAGCACTTAGCTCGCCTTTGACCATCTTGTTCAAAACATAATCGAATCAATAACCATAACCTGTACTCTTTGACCATTGTGGTTAAAGTTTGTTTGTTTGTTTGTTTGTTTTTTTTTTTTTTTTTTTTTTTTTAACACCTGTACCCTGTGGAATTTGAATCCATGACTTTGACCTCCACCTTATGATATAGGCTTTTAATTCTGACTAGTAAACAAACTCCTAATTGAATGAGACCAAAACACACACATCAAAAGCCCATAGACAAAATAAAACCAAAGGCCCACAACCGAAAATTATAGAATTACGAAAATATTGTTGACTCTAGACAAAACATTAAATAAAAAACCAACTTAACTATCTACAAGGTGACACTAATTCTTGAACTTTGCCTTGTCTTAAGTTTCTAAAGAGGATTTTTTTTTTCCTCATTACGCAGTGGTTGCACAATCAACTCAATCCCTTTGAAAAGAGCTCAACTTCATCAAGTTAGGGGTTGGAATGTCTTTAGCCCTATTGGTAAGCACAACTTTATAAATATGGAACTCATCAACTTCAGCATCTGTCTTTAGCACACGTGAGAGTATACTTGTTCCCATAATATATATATATATATATAGGAATGCCCAACATGGTATGTATTACTATTCCACATCTATGTGAGACTCTAAAGTGCAGAAAAAAGCTAGAGGCAGCACATCACATAACACTTTTTTTTTAAACTAGCCAATTTCAAATATGACTAAAACACTGTTTATCATCCTTCAACTGTGTTTTAATGATCCCTGTCACATGGTAAAGATTCAATGGGACTCCACTTTTAATCCCAATTTCTTCAACACTATCTTGGAAATAGCATCAGTACAACTTGCAGTGTACATTACCGAAGAACAAAGTTATAAAAAAAATGATTAAAAAAAAAAATTTAACAAAAGTTTAAAATGCTTTTCCCCTATAATGGTTGTCTTCCTCCACATGAACAGCTGGCTTAATAGTTGTAAAAAGTGGTCAAATGATGCCTATCATGCCCTCACCATCTAGATCTAGGTCATCAAACTTTACTTTTCAGTTAGAATCAAGGGGTTCACTAACCTTTTCAAGCATAACAGCTGATGTTGAATGACACTGAAAAGACATGTAAGCCAAAATCATGACGTTTGACACTTCATACAAGAATTAGAAGTACTAGAGACATTAGAATTACTTTGAGACTCGTCCCAATTGGGCTCCACAATTACTCTCACTTCTAGTATATCATAGCTCTCATTAAGGCTTTCTTTCTAGACTCTTCTTGCAATACATCAACCATGGTATAAAGTCTACTTGTAGCCAAATTATTCAATCCTTGGTGATACATAGATATTATCACAGCTTCAATCCATGGAAATCCAAATCTCATAGCTAAGGTATAAAACTTTTTTCTTAGCTAGGTAAGGTATAGAACTTGTTGGTGTACTTAATCAAATAACTCCCTTGCACCATCTGTGTGATTGCAAATTAGCTTTCTGTTTGTAATTAGATAGCACTAAGTAACAACTTGTAGTTATTTGCATGTTCCCCCAAGTTTTCCATATACCTAATAGCTGCATAATTAGATTGTTGATATTTTCCCACCAAATTCAAACCGTCTTCTTGAGTTTAGCAACTGCAAAAAGGAGTTTTCACTCTTCACTTGAGTTATACTATTTAAAAGGCTTTCCAAATTACGCAACCAGTCAAAAAAACACCTCTGGACTGCTCTCCCTATAACTATCACTAATTTCTAGTTTAACAACTCTATCCAAATAAGCCAATCTAAGTTCTCCTCAAAATTGTAATAATGTTAGAAGATAATGTTGATTTCCTTCCATAAAGCCAGCACATGACGCATGAACCATATGTATTACTGTGTTTTCTGTGGAGGCCCCTAACTAGTGCTAGCTCCATTGGAGTCTAAGAAAGAAAAATGTAGAGTTTGAGTGAAACATTGGGATAGAACCAGAAACTGATCTAAAGGAGGGCTCTGTGGTTATTTCAGTAGAACTTTTACCGAGAACAATGGCCAACAGCTTGTCCAAAGTTTTGTTCTACTGAATTTACCTTCTTAGTCAACTGATTCAAACTCTTCTTTGTTCCTTTAAAGTCTTTAGAAAAATCCTTGAATTTCAGATTTAATTCTGCTTTAGTCAACATTATCTTGTATGAAGAATTTTGCTGAGCGGTTATTGGAAGATTATTTTAACAAAGAAATTGTAACAAGATTTTGTCAACAAGCCACCCAACAGAACCAATGGTTCCAACCAAAAATTCGGAAAGGATGTCAGGCCAGAGAGCATAGGCTTCTCAATTGATAATGGGTGCAAGTTTTGAAACCTGATCTGATCTGGTTGATTGGCAGGTTGATCCTCAACCTGACTGAACGCAACTTGTGACCGCTCCTACTTTTGGTATGCTTAGGGTTTAGGAATGGCAATGGGTTGGGTTTGGGCTGGGTTTTTTCATACCCAGACCCGACCCGCGGGTAAGACCGCGGCCCGGACCCGGCCCGTTTACCAAGGGATTTTTTTCCAGGGCCCGGACCTGCACCAGCTGGCCCCACGGGCCCTATTAACCCCTGCCAAATTTGGGCCCATCCGTGACCCAACCAAAAAAAAAAATATTAAAAATATTCCTCAGCTTTTCTTGAATGTTCTAGGCAACCAAACACTACAATCTAGAACAATACAAACTCAGAAACACTGCAACCCAGCCGAGCCCTATCTCTGCCGATTATAGAAACCCTTAAATTTAGAATTCTTCTACCGATTTTAGTTTTTTTTTTTTTTTTTTTTCAAAACTCTCTCTCTCTCTCTCTCAACCTCAAAATCGGAACTCCATGGCCAGACTTTCATGCTTCGCAACTCACCGTTCACCACCGTTCCCCACTTTTCTTTCTCTTCGCAACTCGCAACACGCCGTTCCCCACCGTTCAAAATCGGAACTCCATGGCCAGACTTTTCTTTCTCTTCACTCCATGGCCAGCTTTTCTTTCTCTTCTCCCCATTTCACATTTCAAGCTCTCTGTCAGTTAACACCCATTAATTGTGACCGCCGCTTGCCACTACCATCTACCGCCATCTAGACTCAATCTTCATCAACGATTCACTCTCTCTCTCTCTCTCTCTCTCTCTCTCTCTCTCTCTCTCTCACACACAAACGGTTTGACCGATCTGACCAAAACCCATTTCGGCTGATTTTAGAGTGGTGGGTTTAATTGACTCAGTGGGAGTTCATTTGGATTTGTTGTTAAGTTGATTTCAATGGTGGTGGGGAGGCGAGGCGTGAGGCAGTGACTGAGAGTGAGTGAGCTGAAATGAGGGAGTGAGGGTGAGGAGGGACTGAGGGAGGCGTGAGTTGCTGCTGAAGAAACGAGAGATGTAGGATTAGATTATAGCTATATATATATATATATATATAGAGAGAGAGAGAGAGAGAGAGAGAGAGAGAGAGCGGGGGGGTATTTTTGTAATTTCAGGGAAACCGGGTTTTATTCGGACCGGGTTTCGGATTTTTTTGATAAAACCCGAACCCACTTCAGGTTTTTTTTTTTTTAAAACCCATACCCGACCCTATTCCTAATCAGATCGGGTAAAACTTGGCCCATTAGGGTCGGTCCGGGCCGGGCCGAATACCCGCGGATCGGGCAAAAATTGCCATCCCTATTAGGGTTAAGAGTATTTGTGGATTTAGGGTTTAGAAATTTTAAAAAGAATCTGCCCACAATCCATGAACAAAACACATGAATTGTAAGATAAACATAATAAGGCCAATGTGGCTCAATATTCCAGGCACAATATTTTTTATTAATTAACTCCATCTTGAATTGAACCAAAACACACACATAAAAGCCCATAAACTAAATACCACCTATCTAAATAAACCCAAGGCACACAACTATGATTCACAACTAACAATTACGGAATTATAAAAATATCCTTGACTCTAAATAAAACATGATAAAATACTAGTAACCTAAAACTAACACAGGCACTTATTCTTGGCTTTGCCTTAATCTTAGGCTATCAAAGAGGATATATTTTCTCTAACCATGTAGTGGTTGCGCTGTCATCTTACTCTCATAAGATAAGGAAGTGCCATTTAAACTAGAACTCATTGGATTTCAAAGGAGGAGTTGTGAAGGAATAATATGAAAGGGCCTTGAGAAAAAGAAGGGGGGGGGGGGGGATATAGTTCATATACTGCTGTACTAATTTGGCAGGTCAAATTTCAAAGATATCCTCCATAATTAAAATTATTGATAGATACCACTCATACAAGATGCAGCCATAAATTACACCTGCATGCATATTACATTTTTGAACTAAGCCTATTCCAACTGTCTGGGGATCAGATAAATACGCATATACTCACACATCACAAGTAACAAGTAACAAAAGTAAGATGTTCTACCTCAAATGCATTTAAAAGGAGTTCAAAGGAAGAAAATGGTAAAGCAGAGGAGTATATCAGGACTGCCTTGCAGCGCTCCCTGATATCACTTCCGTTCCACCTTGCAAAGAATAATATATATCATATATAAAAGAAAAGAAAATCTCTCAAGAATATCATACTCTGAATACTTTTGAGTCAAAAGAAACATACACACAAGAAGGGGGAATTAATCACAATAGGAACAACAATCCTTATTTACCTATTATTTTACTTATCAAAAAAAAAAAAAAAAAAAAAAAAAAAAAAAACTATCCTTATTTACCTAATCAATTATATAAAAGATCCAGCCTTTACTGCATAACTAAAAACAGTAATCAACTAACAACCCACTGTCTCGCAGATAAAAATAAATAACTTAAAATAAATTTTTTATTTGCAAGAAAATGCTAGCAAATAACTGACTACAGCTATGCCTTCCACAACCTAAACTCCAAACACAATTATTTACTGCAGATGCAGATTTCAAAACAAAAGCAATGAAGGGCCAAAGGGCAGACAAGGTACCATCCATAACAGAAAACAGCAGGAAGCAAGAAGAGGGGTGAGGAGCAGAGGTAGATCATCAACTAGCTGAAAGTAACACAATCCCCATACATATGGGGATTCAATCCCATTACATCAAGAACTGGACTTTAGTCCATGGATGATGGGCTAAGGGACAGCACAAACCTTGTTGATCATACAGGCCCTCAACCCCTGGTTGTACCCTGGGAGCCAAATGAAACATGGTTTGAAGCAAATTTTAGGTATTATTACAAGTCTTACACACATGAAGAGAGGGAATAGAATTCCTTCAGAGGAATGTTAATACAAGTTGGTGAATGGTGATGAAAGAAAATATAGAAGGGCAGGTGATAATGAAAGGGAAGGGAGGGGGGTATTCTAATGCATTCTCTGATCAAAGTAAAACCCTGTGAAGGCTGTTGCTGGTTAAAATTGTTCTATGGAAATATTTAAAAAATATATATATATTTGATAATAATAATAAAATAAAAAGATTTTTTAGAGAAATGGAAAACTATTACAATTCAAAATTCCAATCATTTCTAAGCATCATATGAACTGCTTAACCAATAATGAAGTTTAAAAAGTAGAAAGTTGACCACACAAGACACAAAAGCAAAAGCAACAAGATATAAGAGCCATATTAACGTCACAGAGAAAATGACACGTCCAATTTTTGTTTAAATCAATCGATGTGCAAAGGATGAAATTGTACCCATTATTGTTAATGTCAAACAACTTGAATGCCACAGAAAAGTTTGATTCTGGGATACTGAGTAGTGTCACAAAAAAGATATACCTGTTACAAAGCAAACCATAAGAACTGTAAACTCCAAAAAGAAGGAAAATTCTAAATTGCACAGACTAATAAATCGTATTAATTAAAAAAAAAAAGAAAAAAAAAAAGAAAAAGAAAACCCAAGATCCTCCTTTTAGAACAAGATATTGACATATGTAAGAATAATAGATAGGTTACTCACTCCTTAAAAGATATAAGTCCATCATTGTCTACATCAAAAAGCATAAAGAACTTTGAAGGAGCACAATGTAACTCTCCAGGATTTCTTTCCCCTCCCAAATATCCATCTCTAACAAGGTTGGATTCAGATGGAGGGAAAACAGGAACAACTGCTCGCATTAGATCAGCTGGTTTCATAAGTAATTCTCCATCTGGGGACCGAAAAGATGCAAAGTACTCAAAAACCTTCAGGCAAGAAAGGCACAGGACATCGTTAATGGGACTTTTATTAATTAAAAAATACAGCTGAAAATAGGTAAGCTTTTAATTAACTTAATATGATGTATAGGCTCTAGGTTCAAACAGACATAGAGTCCAGGTCTATATCAAGGGAGTGTTTGGCATGTCATACCCCAGTCCAGCTAAAAATATTATAACTGTTTCTTATTCAGATTGGTAAATTTTTTTATTTAAAAACTGGTTCTAATGTTGATGCTTTTTCATTCAAAAAATTTGTCACAACACAATGAAGAAATCGCAGAATTTCAAAGACAAGATGGGACTAGCAATGATTTGCAAATACAGATCCCCAGGTAGCTTCAAAATTAAGGAAAATAATTTCAAATTGGATGTGAGAAGAAAGATTGTAGTTAATATGTTTTGGCTTTCCAAAATAGTAGTTTTAAAATTTTCTTTTTATTCAATCTATTAAATATTCGCTTTGATAATTAGGTTTGCATCAAGCACAAAAGTTTGATTTTTAATAAAGCTTCAATGAGAAATTGGTCACTGCACAATGAAGAAATCCTAGAATCTGAAAGACATGAGATTGACAATAATTTGCCAATAGACATCTGCAAATGAGCTCTAACTCAACTAGAACCTCCTAAACTTAAAAGTGCTAAGTGGAGGATGAGGTCGTGGGTTCAAGACCCATTGGGTGTTTGTGTAACTTACCAATCAAAAATTTTGAAAATAGACATCCCAAGATGGCTTCAAAAATTATGGCAGACAATTTTCAGTTGTATATAGAAGAAAAACATTGTATTTAATATGTTTTCGCTCTTCAACGTATTAAACATTTTCTTTAACAGTTAGGTTTGCATCAGACAGATGTTTGTTTCAAAATTTAAGTACAATATATAGTCCAGACATATAGAATGTAAACAAAAACAAGTCTCACTAAGAAAATTGTATACAAACCTAAAGTGGTTATAATTAAGTGAAAACAGACTAGATATTAAATAAAAGCAGTTCGAAATCAATCTGTTTTATTTTAGGCTGAATTTAATATTAGAACTAAACTAGTGTTGTGGTTTGACATGAAGGATTATATTGAAAGGTCACTACATAAAATGATGTCTTAACTAAGTATCATCACACAAGCAATCCAAAATGTATAATTTCATAGATGAAACCATGGTACCTAGGAATGAAATCCCATGTAGTTCACGACACAACAACAGGTTTGGCACCATAAATATCCATGTTCCAAGATTTTCAAGCTGATTTATAAAAATTGATAAAAGACAGCACAATGATGACAGGGATGATAACAACATTGACATTAACATCAACATCAACATCAACACTAACAACAAGATATTGATTTATACTACAACAGATATTTTCAAAACTTCCAAATATGCAGAAGAGTAGAACGGCTACATGAGAAGTATTTATCTTGTTTCACGGAACAGCTTGGCATCTCGCCTCACGACAGAACTGAAGATTTCAAAATTTATAAAGTTTGAAC
This sequence comes from Quercus suber, assembly GCF_002906115.3. Taxonomy (NCBI): domain Eukaryota; kingdom Viridiplantae; phylum Streptophyta; class Magnoliopsida; order Fagales; family Fagaceae; genus Quercus; species Quercus suber. The sequence continues at coordinate 406,326 of NW_027069913.1, read as the reverse complement.
CCTAAACCTGCTGCCAAAGAATTCAAGCCCTCAAAGGTAAAGAACATAATAAAGAACATGAGACCATATATTGCAGTTTAATGTAGTTGGCTAGTAATGCGAATTAATAAGAGGATAAAGATCAAGTTACACCTGACGTAACTAAATAACCTTCTTTTTTTTTTTTTTTTAATTGCATTAGATTGTTTTTGAAAAATACCACTGTTGGATTGCATGTATGTTCTCTAAATTAGTAAATTCTATACACGCATGTCTTCAAGTCAATCAGTAGTATTTACTATCCATAAACTCATCTTTTATGCATAATTTAAATGAGTCCCGTTAACAGGTGTCTTTAGGACATTTGTCAATGAACCATTTTATTAACACTAATGGGAAAAACTGTCAATAAATCAGTTGCTTTTTTTTTCCATTAAAACTTTCTTTAAATGGTTCACTAACAAATGCCCTTAAGGCATCCATTAACAAAATGCATTTTAAATTACACAAACTTAAAAAATTTAAACATCATATTGATGAGATAGTTTATTGTCTCTGATCAACTTGAAATTTTGCAAGCACAAATGGTATAAGAGGAATATATATAACGAAACAGTGGGAGTTGTTAAAATTTGCATTCAATACATTACACCAGATGTAACTTGAATCCAATCTTCCTTCATAAGATGTAAAAAAAATGAATTAAATCCAAATAAATAAAAACAACATGGGTTTGAGTTTCTATAGAATACCTTTTCAGGAGGACTTCGCAACCTCATGCGTTTTTCATAGTTAAAGAAAACTCTTCTCCTATATGCATCTGCAAGTTCAACCACAATTACAAATCAAAACTAACACACAAACATTCCGTGAGATTCAAAATAGCATTTTATATTATTAATACCTCCAAAAAAGTATTTAGGGGTTTGAGGCAATGCTGATTTGGGAAAAAATGCAGAAACTGAAGAAGAAGAAGAAGAAGAAGCATCTTCCACAGTAGATTCAGCAGAAGCGAAATCAGCGAAAGACAACAAGGGTTTATCGTGAGACCAGTATAGGAGCCCTAGGCCCGACCCGACTGTGATCGCCGAAGCCCATTTCAGAAACGAACCCCAAAGTGGGTTCTCTTGGTTACTGGTGTCGCGGTTTGAATTTGAGGCAGCGTTGATCAGGGGGAGTGATGATGATTGGCGGAGTTGGAACCGTTGGATGAGGGCTAGTTGATGGAGGGAAGGTCGGTTTCTTTTGAGGGATGCAAAGGAACGCATTATGAGGTTCGGTGGTTTTTTTGGTAAGCGTGTGAGATTTGCAGAGAAAACAAAGCGAAGAGAAGAAGGGGCGGTTTGGTTTGCCGTTTGGGCTATTTTTAAAGAGCTTTGTGCAGAAGGAATCCGTGGGCTTTCCTCCAAAAAATGGATTTTCGGTGGGCGCCTTTATTAGACATGTCGTTTTGAAGTTATATTCTATTTACTTCTTGCCCCTTTTTTTAAAAAAAATCACACACGTTAGTTTATGCATCCGTTCTGCAAAGTGTATTTTTTGCTACTTTGTTGTGCATTTTAGTTTTTATTTTATTTTATTCTTTGCATTTTTTGAGAACAAATAAAGAGAGTGAATAATAATTGTGATACGTGAAGAGAGTGAAACAATTAAAAAAAATTCAAGTAAATTGATATTTTAATGAAATAAAGCTTAGAATTAATAATCTAAAGTTTGGTGTTTTATAAAATTGTTACGTTAAATAAAAAAATTAAGTTCTTATTGTTAAAGTAGACAAAAATATTTGCACTTTGTAACAAGTTGTATTAAATAAAATAGGAGTCAAATTAGTCAAAGAGGTTATTGTAGTTCGATGCACAACCAATATTGGTTGTGTTAGTCAAAGCTCTTGGAGAGTAGAGAGTAGAGACTAAACTAAGGATATGCATCTATAAATAGCCATATTAGCTAAATTAGATAGAGCTTAAAGCGCTAGTATTGGTGGTGCTAAAAAACTATATTGCTATTTTTAGCACCACCAAATAAGAAAATGTGGCTCCACAGCTATAGTGCATAGCTGCTGTTAGCTATGCACAATAGCTCATATGTAAAAATAAAAAATAAAAAATAATAATAATAATAATAAAAAGTTATTAAATTGTTGTGTTCACACTACTTTTTAATAATAAAAAAATCTCTTTTGGTTGTGTTTACCCAATGAATTTTTTATATTATTTTAATCAAATTGCTAAAAATATAAATCCATTGATGTTGGGTGTATTATAAAGTGAGAAGGTTGATGTATAACAAAAAATCACATCTATGGTTCGTCCAGAGGGGTCGTCCATGAGAAACTGCTAGCCAAACATTAGGCCATCTCCTATTCGTCCAGATATCTCGTCCTTGGGATGTCTGGCAATTGATCACTCCAGGGAATCAAGTCGAGAGAATCGTCCATGTACAAGGTGCATGGACAACCACACAACGGCACGACAAAGAGTCGTCCATGCGCAGAGCGCATGGACGACTACGCAAACACTTAGCGAACTTCGGAGCGGTTCATCAACCCGCATTCATCGCCGCCAATCCCTCCAATGTATGTAACTTCCAACGGCGGTTATGATTTTTATAGCCGTTGAGGAGGTTATGTCCGGATTCCAAGATTTTGGGGAAGTTATTGAACTAATAACTGCCCTAGAATACCCTATATAAGGCCCGATCTTAACCATGCAAAGGTATGAATTTCCTGATTTTTTACATTGAAGAAAGTGTGAACTCCATTAGAAGAAAAAACTAACTTCATCATCGGAGGGTGTTTGGCCGGTTCACCCCGGTCACCTTTTGATTGCTTTCTCTTTTTGTAGGCCTCCGCTAACGCTGTAGTCCATCGAAGCCGAAGTGTTCAACTAACTGATTCCATACATCATCAAAGGTAAAATAGATAAAGTAACTTTTTGTGGAGTCATATTGTTAAAGAGATAAAGTAGCATTTGTATTGGTGGACACATATAGTTAAAATGCTAAATTAGCAACTAGATATAACAAAAGTGGCACAAAAAGCTAGTGCATTGGTGGAGCTATAGTCATATCATTTAGTTGTTGCACTACAGTGCATAACCAAAGATGGCTGTGCACTGTAGCTAAAAAAGTTTAAAAAAAAAAAATATATATATATATATATATTATTTTATTAAATAAAAAGTTTTAAAAAAAAAAAAATATATATATATATATATATATATATTATTTTATTAAAAGATATATTATTTTATTTTGTTAGTGGTGACAGTTGTTGTTTATTGTAGTAAATATATTATTTTATTGTATTGAATACTAAAATAAAACCATTAATGTTGGATGTTTTATAAAGTAAAGTGGTGAAATAGATAAATTAGCTTTTTATGGTGTTAAATTGCTAAATTTTTTCCTCTACCAATGTGAATGCTTTGAGAGTAGAGACTAAACTAAGAATATGCATCTATAAATAGCCATATTAGCTAAGTCAGTCAGAGCTCTTAGACGGTAGAGACTAAACAAAGGCTATGCATCTATAAATAGCCTCACTATTATAAAGGTATAGTAGTTCTAAATGATAACCTTTTAAAAGCCTTGAAAGCTTTGTTCCAAAAAAAAAAAAAAATTCTTGAAGAATTGATTTTCTTTCATTCCATTCAACAAAACTTAGAGGTAACAACCTAATCTCTTTCTAAAAATTAGCCCAGCCTGAAAATTGTTTGCATCACCCACCCTGCCAAATTCATGTATTAGGTAATCTAGGGAAAGTCCTCATCTAGGGAAAATTCTAGTGAGGATTGAAGATTGAACTTAAGATATTTGGGTTTATAGTTCATTCCCAAGCTCCAACCAATAGTTAAATTATTAATTTGGTATTTGATTTATTAGGCAAATTTCAATTTAATCTCTTAATTATTGATTATGTAACTTTCGAATTCAAGTTAATTGGTCGAATAAGAGATCTAGGGTTCTTGTTAACTCAATTTGTAAAGTTTATTGTCACTAAATAAGAGTTATGAGGCTCAAATTTTGTCTATACCAGAAACCAATTAATATTTTAGCCTAATAATTAAAAAAGCAATTACCATAAATAAACGTTATAAATTAAAATTTTATCGTATCCATAAAAAAGATTCAAACTCAAAGCCATTTAGTGTTTAAGACCACATTATATCTAATGGATTATGGATGTCATCCAACAATCACAAGGTATTATAATGGGTCATCCAACAATGGGTCATCCAACAATCACAAGGTAGTGCAAATATTTTCAATTACAATGGTAAGATATTATAATGGCCAAAGTTAAATATTGTTTTGTGCACCAAATATAGAGGAATTCGCATCAAACAATGAAATTGTTTTAAGAAAAGTCATATTAAAAAAATTATAATGTCGGGTGGGAATCCCTCAATGGGTCATCCAACTAACACAAATACCGCAAAATATAGTTAAAAGTTCCACGCGAGCTTTAAAAACCTGCAAAACAAAGATCTTACGAAGCAAGACTCATAATAACAAAATAATTTGGAGAACAACTAAAACGCGTCTACCTGAACAAATTTTTATCTTTTCTTTTTTAATATGTAATACTAATAGTAATATGTATACTTTGTTGGAAATATAGTTTTGAAGATTGCTCAAATTAATTAACAAAATTACAAAACAATATCAATAGTATATCGGTAAAACAAGATTTGCTGATTTACTAATAAGCAAAATAGGCAAGTGCAAAAGTGTATAAAATTAAAGATTAAGTAAAACTTATCGCCGAGGCACGGACTTAAATCCGCTGTCATTAAGAAGCAATTTTCACCCCCACTAGAATGAATCTATTAGTGCAAATGGCTTAGGCGGTCGCTCTCCAGAACACAACGACAACTCTATTAATATGCACTCACAAACAGAGTTTGAACTCATCTCAAATGTCCAAGAGAAAGTTTTCAATAAAAGACAAAGGAGAAAGTATCAGAAGTAATTTTTTATCTTTAGCAACTAATCTTCTATAGAAAATTTGAAACTCTTAAGCTCTTAAAAAGGAAGCAATCGAGGGAAAAGGATTGAAAAGAGAAAGACAAAATTGGGGGAGTTTTTGTTTGCCATTGATGCCGCAACTAGTGTGTATTTTCTGCAAAAGTGAGGAAGGTCTGTAGGTGCTTACTGACCTCTTGCTAAGGAAAGAGGAGAAAATTTTGGATTTTGTTTACTGCCAGCAGCTCACACGTCTGTAGAAATATTCCAGAGCTTGGGTTTGGGCTTTCCAGCCAAAGTTCATGGGCTTAAGTTTTAAATTCACCCAATAATTTTTTTTTGAAAGGTTTCACCCAATAATTTTAAAACATACCCAACATACCTATCAATATAGATGTTTTAAAACAAAACTCCTTGGACAATTGAAATAAAAGGGTAAAGAGTCATAAAACAAAGCTATATATTTTTTAATCTATATTTTCACTATTAAAAAAATAAATGCCCAAAAATGATAGTATGAGAGCGGCATTGTAGAAACAATAGTTCTCGAGACGACATAGTATGACTTTAACAATGTATTTGAAAAAGAGGAAAGAGAAGAGAAAAGAAAGAAAAATGAATGAGTTGGAGTGATTGGGCCCACTATTTGTTTGGTATCAACCCAATTTGGGCGGAAATAGAAGGAAGGGAGAGCACCAATTTTATGGAGCTCACCACTTTATACTATAAAATGACTTATATTTTCTTAACACTTTCAAGAAATTATAGGCATATTAATATATGAATTTATCCATCATTAATAAGGGCACAAAGGTAAAAGTATGCATTTTTCCTTTTTCTTCTTTTTGCAAACCAAACAAAAGAAAGATAGAATGCTCACATTTTCTTCTTTCCTTTCTTTCCTATATCCAAACATATCAAAGAGAAATATTTTCTTTTTTTTCCTCTCTCTTCCTCCTTCCCTTCCTCTTTTCCCTTCTGTTCCTTTTTCCTAACTACAACTAAACATAGTGTAAGAAAGATAGTTATTGAGAATTGAAGGACCTGGAGTTTTCTTTTAAAGTTTTACGTTACTTTTTAATTTTTTTGTATTGTCATTTTATGAAATTACTCCTACTAGAGGATGCTTTTGAACTACGTAGCAGATTCATTTCATTTAGGGCTCAAATTAAATAACCAGTAATATCTTATTTTTTTTTAAAAAAAAATCCAAATTGAAGTATATGTGATAAAATCGGTGTAAGATTGTTGTACACTTCACAATCCCACTTCGATTATCAGTAAATCTTTGCCATTCGTTAGACCTGTCCATTCATTTGGATGATCTTCCCGTCAATAAGGATTAAGGACTTAACAAATTTTGACCTTCATTAAGCTTGTCTATTCATTTGGATGATCGTTCCCTCCATCGATCTATAGGGGACTTAGCAAACTTTTGCCAACCTAGCTTCTAGTGCACTGTCCATCTATCATTTCTTTCATCCTCTATATAACTCTTCTTCAATGAATCATAAACGTCCTGGCCTATTTATATTCGGCCTATGGGCACAATAGGCTGAGTATGGTTGGCTATTAACTAATTAATAGGCCAGGTTAAATTGGGCTGAAAGAGAAAATATTCATTTACTTCTGATCATTTATCTCTTACTTTGATGGTCTCAGTGTCATCTAAATCCTTTGGTTAATGTTTGAGCTTTGTAAGTGTGTAAAAGATCATTTCGTGTTTGAGTAAGTACGAATCTCAAAAATTAAAACCTTTCAATATCTCAATGAATGATGAATCAAATGAGCCTTTGATAGCCAATATTAATTGCTAAATTTGTTACGATTGCAAACTCAATAAAATAGGAGAACAACAACGATAAGAATAATGAAGGTTACGGATAATGTTTTTATGAGTGAATAATGAAGAAGAGGGGATTGATATATTTATACATAATATAAGTCCCATGGATATGTGAGAGGCACATTGCATACGACCGTGATTGTTGAATTTATAGATGATATATGTGATAGTCCCAAAAATATAATCGTCCACATGAGAAGGATGATCTATAAGCACGACCCCAATGTCGACACAGTCTAAGGAGATTGCCTGACAATGACCTGGCCATCGTCCTTCAATCAAGACAAGCCATTACAAAAATAGCAATGAATGTCGATACCGTTGAAGGTGTATCTGTCAACTTAACACCCGGCACAAGCGTTACAGATTCTGCAATAACACCATCATTATTATAGAACCAACGGCTAGAAGAGAAAGGAAATCACCTATATATATTGATAAACAAGATTCCAGAAAGGTATGAAAAACACTTACTAGAAATTTCACTTACTAAAGCTATATCATTTTCCTTTTTTTCCAAGTCTTTCTAACTTTGGCATCGGAGACTTCATGTCTGGCGCCACACCGGTGACCACATTCCTTACAGTTTGACGTATTCCAGGTTCTGGAGCGATTGTGGACGATCTCAATCTAGACGACCATCTCTACTGACGATCATAGCATCATCAGTTTGGCGCCGTCTGTGAGAATCACATTCTTGAGCATCCAATTCAAGGAATTGTTCTATTTTAAAGATGGAGTCCAGCTCTAACCTGGATCTTGCTGCATTGGCTCTACAAATTCAGGCACTCACAGCCACGGTGGAAGAACTCACCAAGTAAAATCAGGAGATGAAGCAACGGCTGCAACAGGAAGATAACCACTTAGAAACCAACAGAGACGAGGACGAAGATAGTCACAGGAGATGAACTAGCACTCCAGAAGGGCAAAACTCGAATTTCCTTAGGGAAATGAGGAAGGAGATGGACGAAATGAGAAACGCCATTAAGGGAAAAATGGATCAAGGGTTGGACAGAATTGTCAGAAAGACGGATTCACCTTTCACCGCAGCTGTCCAAGAGTGCCCAGTACCCTCCAAGTTTCGTTTACCCCAGCTTGAACCTTTTGACGGATTGAAAGAACCATTAGATCATCTAAACACTTTCAAGACGACCTTAGGTCTTCAGCAACCCCCTGATGAGATTTTGTGTCGCTCATTCCCCACTACCCTTAAAGGGGCAGCTCGGGAATTGTTCACCAAATTGCCAACATCGTCCATTGACAATTTCGAGTAGTTAAACAGCTCGTTTGTCCGTCATTTTGTTAGTGGACAATGCCTAAAAAGGACAGCTGACCATTTGCTCACAATCAAACAAGGAGAAAAGGAAACTTTGAGATCTTATGTGACATGCTTCACACGAGGAATGTTGGAGGTAGATGAAACAAACGATAAGGTATAGCTTACGACTTTTAAAGCAGGATTGAAGTCCAAAGACTTCGTGGTGTCCCTGGCAAAGAATCCTCCTAAGACGATGGCAGAGGCGCTGTTGAAAGAGCAGAAATATATGAACGCTGAAGACGCTCTAGCAACCATAGATGGAGCAGAAAAACCAAGGGAGAAAAAGAAGGAAAAAGACGATGATCGAAGGGGGAAGAAGAGAGACCAAAGTGACTGAAGGAATGACGACGGAAATTGATGAAAAGATGATAAAAATCCTCGACCAACGAAGTTCACACCATTAGTGATGCCTGTTGACCAGATTTTGATGGAAATTAAAGAGGAACAATATCTTAAATGGCCCAGACCACTTCAATCACCACCTAGTATGCGTGACAAGAGGAAATATTGCCGCTTTCACAAAGACCACAGGCATTACACAGAGGATTGTCGGGATTTGAAAGAATAAATAGAAGAACTTATCGAGAAGGGGAAACTTCAGAAGTATGTAAAAAGTGGAGAAACCAACAAATACGGTAAGAAGGATCAGCATGGAAGTTTTCAACGAGGGGAAGATCACCCACCACCTCGTCCACATAGTGCAATAGGGGAGATAAAAACCATCGCAGGGGGACCAACTTTAGAAAGGTTGTTCCGATCCCTCAAAAAATCACATCAAAGACAAGTAAACAGTGTTCATAGCTTACCTCCCTTGAAACAAAGACGGATGAACTAAGACATGTACTTCTCAAAAGAAGATGCCAGAGAGGTAAAGCAACCTCATGACAACCCACTGGTCATCATGATCATGATCGAGGACTTCAACACAAGGAGAGTTTTGGTAGATAATGGGAGCTCGGTGGATATTATTTAACTTTCCGCCTTCCAACAATTAAAGGTAGACCCAAAAAGGCTTCGTCCTTTCGAATCACCCATTGTTAGCTTTAGTGGAGACAAAGTATATCCCCATGGAATAGTGACGTTGATGGTCACAGCTGGCTCATACCCCCTCCAGGTAACCAAAAAACACAATTTTTTAGTTGTAGATTCACCTTCGTCTTACAATGTGATCGTAGGATGACCTACCCTCAACCGTTAGAAAGCTGCTACTTCCACATACTATTTGAAGGTAAAATTTTCAACAGAATAGGGGGTTGGAGAAATAAAAGGAGATCAAGTGTTGGCAAGGGAGTGCTACCAGGCCGTCCTAGCCTCGAAAGAAAACCATACATGGGTAATCGAAGATAAGATGCTCGAGATCATTGAGAAGCTAGAAACGATAGAGCTGGTCGAGGGGATCCATAAAAAATGACCCAAGTAAGGACGAATCTAAACACGAGGACGAAGGAAGGAATCATCAATTTCTTAAGAAACAATCTCGATGAATTTGCTTGGAGCCACGAAGATATGCCAGGGATTCCAGTAGACATCATCTAACACCGCCTGAATGTAGACCCAGGAAAGAGGCCCGTCCAACAGAAAAAAAAGAGTCTTTGCCCCTGAATGAAACAAAGCAGTGATGGACGATGTAAACAAACTACTCACTGCAAACTTTATTCGAGAAGTTTACTATCCTGAGTGGCTGGCCAACATTGTCATGGTCAAAAAGGCAAATGCTCACGAATCTAAAACAAGCTTGCCAAAAGATAGCTTCCCCCTACCTAGAATTGATCAACTGGTAGACTCTACCGCTGGACACAAGCTTCTTACTTTCATGGATGCATTCTCGGGGTATAACCAGATACAAATAGCCGAAGAAGATCAAGAAAAAACTGCCTTTATCACCAGTCAAGGGCTTTATTGCTACATAGTCATGCCTTTTGGTTTGAAGAACGCAGGGGCCACATACCAAAGATTGGTAAACCAGATGTTCAGCAAACAAATTAGGAGAAACGTAGAGGTGTACGTCGACGATATGCTCGTCCAGAGCAAAGAGGAAGAGGATTACCTGGACGACCTTAAGGAGACATTCAACACTCTTAGACAGTACAGCATGAAGTTAAACCCCTCCAAATGTGCTTTCGGAGTTTCCTCAGGGAAGTTCCTCGAGTTTATGGTTTCACGGAGGGGAATTGAAGCAAATCTTGAAAAAGTGAGGGCCTTCCTCGAAATGTCTTCACCAAGGACAACTAAAGAGGTACAATCACTCACAGGAAGAGTGGCTACCCTCAACAGGTTCATTTAGAAGGCAACGGACAAGTGCCTCCCTTTCTTCAAGACTCTGAAGAAGGCGTTTGCTTGGACGGAGGAATGCGAGACAGCATTCCAAGAGTTGAAGCGTTACTTGAGCAATCCCCCACTTTTGAGTATGTCCAAAGAATGCAAAGATTTGTTCTTATACTTGGCGTTGTCTGTCACGGCAGTAAGTGCAGCCTTAATCAGGGAAGAAAATAAGATACAACTTCCTGTGTGTTATGTCAGCCAGGCCTTCCAGGGAGCTAAGGCTCGATATCCTCGAATAGAAAAGATCACCTTCACCCTAATAGTGGCTTCAAGAAAACTTCGTCCCTACTTCCAGGCTAATCCAATCAAAGTAGTGACGAACCAGCCCATCAAAAAAGCGATGAACAAACCCAAGGTAGCTGAACGAATGGTGCAATGGGCAATCGAACTTAGCCAGTTTGATATCGAATACCGCTCATGAACAGCCATTAGAGCTTAAGTATTGGTAGATTTTATAGCAGAATTCACCATCAACGAGTAGGTAGAAGATCGAGAAGAAGTTTGGACGATCAATACAGATGAATCGTCCACCCAAAAAGGAGGTGGGGCAGGTGTCGTTATTATCTCCCCTCAAGAAGATGGTCTCAAATATGGGCTCCAACTGAAATTCCCAGTAACCAATAATGAAGCAGAGTATAAAACTCTGTTAACTGGGCTTACTAGCTCAGGCATTGGGAGCTGAAAATATTGTGGTCAAGAGCGACTCATAGCTTGTCATAGGACAAGCCAGAGGGGATTTTGAAGCAAAAGAAACAAGGATGCAGAAATATCTCAAATTGACAAATCAGCTGGTAAGCAACTTTAATCGTGTGGAGTTTATACAGATTCCACGGGAACAAAATGCAGAAGCTGACGAAGTAGCACGGAGCGCATCAGCAGATATCCAGGACAAGACAAACAATTGGAAGCTAGAAGAATAGAACCTCCCCAGCATCAAAGAATTTCAAACCCTCCCTGTGCATACCCACCAGGGATGGACGAGTCCAATTTTGTCTTTCCTTAAGGATGGACGACTACCACCAAATCCTGAAAAAGCCAAGAAAGTCCAAAAATGAGCTGCCCGATTCATAATATTGAATGATCAACTCTATAGAAGAGGCTTCTCCCAGCCCTACTTGAGATGCATAGAGGAAGAAAAAGCCAGATATGTCCTCGAGGAAGTGCATGGAGGAATTTGTGGTGATCATATGGGGTCAAAGTCCTTCGTCAGGAAAATTATGAAGACAAGTTACTTCTGGCCCACGATGCAGCAAGATGCCGCGGACTTTGTGAAGAAATGTGACAGCTGTCAAAGATATGGGAATATTCAACGAGTCCTAGGGGAAGAAATGACGAGCATCTCTTCAACCTGGCCATTTGCATGATAGGGGATCGACATCATGGGCCCCCTACCACAAGGAAATAGACAAATGAAGTTCCTGCTCGTCACGATTGATTACTTCATGAAATGGGTTGAAGCAGAAGCTCTTGCAACGATCACAGAAGCTAAGGTACGAAATTTTGTGTGGAAAAATATTGTTTGCAAGTTCAGGATTCCAAGGTCAATTATCTCAGACAACGGTCGTCAGTTCGATTGTCAAGGGTTCAGGTCATTTTGCTCGAGCCTAGGTATCAAGAACAAGTATTCGTCACTAGGGCATCCTCAGGCCAACAGACAGACGGAAGTAACAAACCGAACCTTGCTCAAGATTATCAAGTCTCGGTTAGCAGAGGCAAAGGGAGCATGGCCCAAGAAACTACCAGGCGTCTTATGGGCTTACAGGACGACAGCAAGAACACCAACAAGAGAAACTCCTTTCAACTTAACGTACGGCATAAAAGCAGTCATACCAGTTGAAGTAGGGCTCAACAGCATCAAGAGAGAGTTTTTTGACGAAAAACTCAATGACGACTAACTGAGGCAGAACCTAGATTGCTTGGACAAAGTCAAAGACCAAGCCTCCCAAAGAATGGCCAAGTACCAACAGAAGATGGCAGGATACTACAATCAAAGAGTGAAATTGAAAAGATTCAACATCGGTGATCTTATCCTCTGGAAAGTAACTCCTGCCACAAAGGACCCCGCACAAGGAAAACTAGGTCCAACTTGGGAGGGACCTTACCGAGTTGTCCACTATTTACGACAAGGAAGTTACCACCTAAAAGACCTAGAAGGAAACAAGCTACCCCGCCCATAGAATGTCGAGCATCTAAAGAGGTATTATGAGAAACAATCCATGATCTAATTGTAAGCTGCTAACATAATTTGATTCCGTACTTTCTATTAACGCAAATTGATTCTATGTTCTTTAATACAAGTTATGTATTGAAGTAAGTAATTATTCAGAGTTGCATAAGTAATCATTCAAGATCATTTAGCATTTCATTGGCATCGTTCAGTAGTTTTTATGTCATACTTATTTCTTTTCAAAAACATAAAACGGTCGTTCGTCCAGATCAAAAAGACAATGAAAACTCTTTCAAAGGATGTGCGTTCATCCAGATCAAAAAGACGATAAAAATCTTTCAAAGGATGTACATCGTCCAGATCAAAAAGACGATGAAAACCCCTTCAAAGGGTGTGCGTCGTCCAAATCAAAAAGACAATAAATTCCTTCAAATGAGAAACATAGTACAGATAAAAAAGACGACAAAAATCCCCAGAAGGACGTACATCGTCCAATAATGCCTCAGTAAAAATCATCTAAGTCCACAAAAGGACGAAGAAATAACTTCAACACAAGATTCGACACAAAAAATTCTCTAAGCCCACTGAGAGATAAAAAAAAAAAGGTGCTCCCACAATTAGAACAAGAAGGAAAAAGGCAACAAATACATCATATAAATTAAAGATGCAAATTGTTCAAAAACACCAAAACATATGGGGATCAAAAAGAATGTTCATCCGAAAGCCCCAAAACACTAGGGCACACACACACACACACACATATATATATATATAATCACCATAAAAGGAACGGTACGATCACGCTGAAGGAACATCATCACCACCTTTGTCAGCGTCAGAAGGATCCTCTCCAGATGCCAAAGAAGCCTGAGCCACCAAGGCCGCCTCATCCGCTTCAATTTCTTTGTCCATGGCTTCAAAATCCAGGTTTTCTAGGTTAACTCCTAGACCATGTTTAATCAGGTACCTTCTTAACAATTCAAAACCTTTGAAGTACCATTGGAAGAGGATAGTATTATACTCGTCTGTTGTCTGGAAGGCAAGGACGGCTTTAGCCACGACAGCCTTCATTCTCTAGCCTGCTGACGCGAGAAGCTTGTCCTTCTGCTTTGTCAATAACTTCTCAACCTCAAGCTACTCGACCAAGGTCTTGACTTGCTCCTTGGAAGTATTATATGCGTCCATCGCTGCAATCAAGTCCTTCTGCAAGCCCGAAGCCTCAGCCTCTAAAGCCTCTACCTTCGAAGTGGCCATGACAGCTTTCTCCTCACTCGCCAAAAATTGTGAAGTAAGATGCCTCGTCTCCCCCAACACCTAAGAATAAAAACTGGGGTCATTCAAAAAAAAAAAACAAAAAAAATGAAAAATGAAAAAAAAAATGAATGATGATGATAAGGCAAGAAAAGGGTACTTGTCTGAGCTTATGGACATGCTGGTTCACTATCTCATGGGAAGGCACAAGGGAAATCTCTTTCCTCTCGTCAGGAGTTAAAAACTCATTTGCCCGAACCATAGTGGTATAGCATCGTCCCAAATGCTGGACCCCATCTTCTCCTTACCCTTGTACCACGTCTTTTGTCTTTTAGGAGCAGGGACCTCTTCAATCAAAACCGCAGGAGAAGCTGTCCTTGCTTCGTCTAGAGTGGGGGTAGACGAGCCCTTCTCCGTCGTCTCTTTCTCTCTCTCTCTCTATCCGTAAACTTTAAAGTTTTCTGGCCAATACTTGAAAGGGGTTTGTTCTTCTTCCCCCTAATTTTCGCATACATATCCTTATTAAATTTGCTCGTCATTTCTACAGCAAGAAGCAAAGAAGGTCCAAGAGTTAAAATAGGAAAGTAAAGGAGAACAATCATGCATATCAAAGCTACTTACATTTTCACTGTTCTCAATGAATCACTTGAAGGACGTAAAGTAAAGGCTCGGGTCCCAAACAGTGACGAGCCAAAGTGTGCGGATCAACAAGCTCGTCGAAGTCGTCGATCGTCTTGGTGTATTTAATTGCTTCCTGAACCCTTTCCTCAAATTGGCTGTCAAGTTCAGGACGATCCTTCACTGCGCAATAGAGCAAAAATCGCGCAAGGTCAGAAGGACGACCAAGAACAATCGCGACGCTAGAAAGAAGAGACATAAAAGGCAAACGCACCAAGATGAGGGATCTCCCACTAGCGCAGCAACCTAGGGACATTTCCCCAAAAGTCATCTAACAAAGTCTCCCAACCATCACCTGACATGAAGAAATATCTTGACTTCCAGTAACGGAAGGATGAAGGAAGGTCAACTATGAGACGAGATCTCCTATCCCAAGGAACAATTTCATAATACTCAAATTCCTTGGACTCTTTTAGGCGATAAAGATGGGTAAGCTCGTTCACAGTAACTATCTCTCCATCTGCTGTTGTCATCCAGATCACCATACAGCTTATGACAATTCTCCAAAAGTTAGGCATAGGTTGCCCGGGGGCGATTTGCAAATGATCTTGAAGTTCTATAATAAATGGATGGACAGGAAATCTTAGACCACACAAGAAGGCCGCCTCATAAAAGCAAACCTCACCATGGGCGAAGGCGCAAGCATTTTCGCCCTTCCTGGGAAGATGAACCCTAGTTTCCTCAGGGAATTAAAACCTATCCCTAAATTTACTGAAGACATCTACCTTCAAATCGCATTTTTCCTTGAGGGCATGGAATGGACGAGGAGTGGAAGCGGAAGTAGGAGGAAGAACAGACGAAGGAGGAGGCACGGAGGTAGTTGTGTCCATTACAGCCCCATCCACAGCCGTGCCAGAAGACGAACCCCTCTCCTGACCACTTGATATCATAACCGAGCCCATATTTTCCCTCCTAAGGACCCCACGAATAGATTTGAACCAAGAAAAGGACTGTAGCAACAGTGGATGCAAACCACCCAACACTAATTCCAAACCACTATCCCCCACCACAAAATCCCCAATTTGTGGATACCGGTCACCGGAAGAATCTAATAATCCTCCTAAGTGGGCAAAAAGAAAGGCAATGGAGGGAGAAATATGTCTAAACTCAGTGTAATCCACCATTAAGAAAAGATATGTATTTCGAAGAAACAAAATAAGAACAGCATTTCGAAGAAGGAAAATACAAAGCAAAGAAATACAAAACAGCAAAGAAAAAAAACAAAGGAAAGAAAGCGTAAAGGAAGGGATACGCACCTGAAAAAAGGAAGAAAATCGTAAATAGCTAGGCAACAACGGCGGTGAACTCAGAAAAATCAAACAACAGAGAAAATAAAGGAAAAGCTGAAACACAGAGAAGCCAAATATGAGTGGAAGGTAAAGAGATGAAGGGAAAAGGAAAACAAAGTATTGGAGTATGCCTTGGAAATTGCGGGAAACTGAAAAGGTATTCACCGGAAGCAAAAACTCCTCACCGATCAGAACTGGACACATGGCCATAATGCGTGCCATGCCTCCATAAGGCAATTAATGTGAAGAACACATCCCCAAGAGTAAAAAAAAATATTAAAAAAAAAAAAAAAAACTTCTCACATTCCTAAGACTGTCCAAATTATGAACGACCTTGGAATGAGGGGGCAACTGATAGTCCCAAAAATATAATCGTCCACATGAGAAGGACGATCTATAAGCATGACCCCAATGTTGACACAGTCTAAGGGGATTACCTGACAATGACCTGGCCATCGTCCTTCAATCAATACAAGCCGTTACAAAAATATCAATGAATGTCGATACCGTTGAAGGTGTATCTGTCAACTTAACACCTGGCACAAGCGTTACAGATTCTACAATAACACCATCATTATTATAGAACCAACGGCTAGAAGAGAAAGGAAATCACCTATATATATTGATAAACAAGATTCCAAAAAGGTACGAAAAACACTTGCTAGAAATTTCACTTACTAAAGCTATATCATTTTCCTTTTTTTCCAAGACTTTCTAACTTTGGCATCGGAGACTTCATGGCTGGTGCCACACCGGTGACCACATTCCTTGCAGTTTGACGTATTCTAGGTTCTGAAGCGATTGTGGACGATCCCAATCTGGACGACCATTTCTACTGACGATCATAGCATCATCAATATGATCTATATAATCTATATAATATTATTTTTTTTAGAAGCCATAATATATATATATATATATATAATTAAAGTGGAAGCTCAACAAAGGACTAAACTAATGCACTCTAATTTTGTGTCTAATGTTCTAAATTAACTTTCTGTCAAGTTGTAATTTACAACTAGTTTGTGCTGGCTTTAATTTCATGCCAAATTTGATTGTAATTTCCTTGATCATTTTTTCTTGTATGTATGTGGGTTTTCAATTGTAAGGGATAAGTGTGAAAAAGTGTGAAGACTCAAGTTTAAAATGATGAACAAGTGGATTTCGCAAAAAGTTATGTTTTGTTTTACCAAGTCTTTACCCACACTATAGATATATCCTCATTACCCACAAATTGTAAGGGGTGTTTTTCAGAGAGAAAACCTTAGAAAATACACTTGAGAATTAGATATTGTTATACCCACAATAATCTACACATTTCCTTACGGTTTTTCTAAACTCCTACCTTTTCATCTCCATATCCTTGAGAGGTTAATAGCTCAAACACTTACCACACTCATCTTGAGTGTAAAGTGAGAATTTGGTACTGTTGGGAAGTATTGGAAGGAGTCATTCATTAGCAGATGCAATCGGGCTGAATTGCGGAATCTAAAAAGCTAGAGACGATAAAGTTTCGAAAAGTCATTTGGTAGTAGGAGCTTGAAGGGCTGAAGTACATGGGGTAGACTAGGCTTGGAGGGTTTTTTTTTATTCATGTACTCCAAATTTATTTTTTAGTGAATCAATTTCGACTTAAAGGGTCGCAAAGAGGTTTTTCGCCGAATACTTTGATTTCCTCTTTGATAATATGTCTCAGTGTTATCTTGTATTTGCATCTCTCTTCCCTACTCTTTAAGCTTTTCTTTTATTGTTGATAATGATGAATATGGCTTAGGGTAGTGTTATCAGTTATTTGCGCTCTTTTACTCTTATTCTACACTTAGCATAAGTTAGAGTAAAAGCTATCTAGCCATAATTTTAATTTGAGGGTCTGAACAAGCTCTTGTGTTTTTATACAAATCCAAGCTTTCGCTTTCAAAACTACTCTAAGTTTGTACTAAGTCTCCATTCAATTTAAGACTATTTTAAGTCTAACCCTTTAAACTTATCTGAAACTAATTCATGTTCTTTTACCAAAACTTATCATTAATGTAAATGTAAGACTTAATAATAATAATAAAAAATTAAAAAAATACTTTTTCAATAGATCTTCATAATGAATAATTTCATATTTTATTGAAAAAATAGAATAAACATCAAAAATTCATTTTATCACAATTTCTAAAAAAAAATTACATTAAAAGCTAAATATATAAATAAGCTAACAACACATATGTTTTTCTTTTTCTTATTGATATGAAGCAATCAAGAATGAGTAATTTGACATTTTAGAAAGAAAAAAAAAGTCATTTAAATACTCTAATTAAAGTTCTTGGGGAAAAAAGTAATATTATAAATGGATTGGATTTAAGTATACTTTGTTGTGATTTTTACCAATGTTATATCATTTAACAAATTCATATTGGATCCTTGGATTTGATTTTGAAAAATCCAGCATTAGATTATGTTATCTATTTATACCTTTCATGCTTGCAAAATATCATGATTATCAAATATCAAAAGTTATCTCATCAATAAAATATTTAAACTCTAAGTTTTTTGTTCTTTAAAAATATGACTTATGGATCAAATAATAAATACAATAACATTTAAATAATGCAAAATTTATCATACATGTTAAAAATAAAGAGAACATATAATTTAATGGTGGGATTTCTAAAATATTAATCAAATAAAAAATTAAACGGGGCTATGCTAATAAAAAGATATACCAACTTACCAAGTGTGTATATATGAATGCTATTGAACACATATGAATTGGAATTTTATACTATATAATATAACATAATGAATTTCCAATATATGAAACAATGTTATAAATATTAGCGTGGGCCTAATTATGAACAATGGATATCGGTTTCTAAAGGAGGCAGATGGCTATAATCTCCTTGAAGAACCCCCTGATTATGAACAAGGTTTGTGGAACAAAATCTGGTCTCTTGAATCCTCGAACAAAGTGAAACACCTGATATGGAGGGTGTGTAAGAATTCCCTTTCTACCAAGGGGAATCTGGTTGTTGTCACATACTAAGTAATGCCTCTTGTGATCGCAGCTCTTTTGCCACTGAGAACTATTTACCCGCAGTTTGGAGTTGTCCAAGTTTGGACAGTGTTTGGGAAGCTTCGGCGACATGGAATTTTCGTAAAGAGGTCATTTTCCAGAATTTTGGGGAACTTATGGCCTGGGTTAAAAAAAAGGACAAATAGCCAGAGCTGTTTGCGATTACCATCTGGGCAGTATGGACACGGCTGAATCAACTTCGGAAACAGCAAACATGTTGCTCGGTAAGTCAGTCAGCTCAACATGCAAAGGACAGATTCGATGAATTCCGAGCTATCTTGCCAGCAGTGCAACGTCGGCCTCAACAGCTGGGAGTGATATTGGGTTGGGTTCACTGTGACCTACAACCCCCAACCCGAAAATTCAGGTCTATAATTGGATTGGTTTATCGAGTTTAGGGATGGCAATGGGGCAGCGCAAGGCTGAAGGATGGGGTCTTGTCCCGCCCCCGTATGGTTTTGTCTTACCCTATCCTCACCCCACCCCGCATGACGAGAAATACTTTCTCATCCCATCCTCACCCCTTGGGGCCCCACGAAGCCTCGACCCAACCCGTAAAACTCCACTTTTTGTTAATTTGTCCTACAACTAGTACAATTTTTTTAATTAATCCTATTTCATTCATTAATAAAAATATACTTGAAATTACAATTAAATTTATGCCATCAAATCAAATCAATTTTTAGAAAAAATTGAATAATATATCCAAGTGTTTAACAAGACAATCACAGAGGAAAAAAAAAAAAAAAAGGTCATAGTATAACACACAACAAAATAAAGGCAAAGAACCACATTGGATAGAATAAAATAAGCTAATATTTATATATTTGTTTAAATAGTAGGGTTTTAAGGTATGAAAAATCTATAATTATATCCCTTAGCAATGCGGGGCGGGATGGAGACGGTGAGGGGCGAGGTGGGGTGGGTCTAAAAAGTCTAAATCCATCCTCACCCCACCCTGTGGTGCGGGATTAAAATCTTACCCCATCCCTGCCTCACCACCTTTGTGGGACAGGGAAAACTCGCGCGGGGCAAAGCGGAGAGGGGTGGGTTAAGCGGGGCGAGGCAAAATTGCCATCCCTAATCGAGTTGGACAGTTTTTTTTTTTTTCCTAAGTTGTTTGGGGCCTCTTTTTGGGATTTTTTCCTTTGGGCCTATTTTTGTTTTGGTGGTTTGTTTATTTTTTATTTTTTTTTATTTTTTTATTTTTACAACTTGGACTTATTCCTTAAATTAGCTAACCTTTGGGCCTCTTTTTGGGATTTTTCCTCCTAGGTTGTTGTGGGTCTCTTTTTGTTTTGGTGTATTTTTTTGTAGAATCTGGATTCATTCCTTAAATTAACCATACCCAACTGACCTTTTCATTAGATAAAAGCACATTAATCATGCATGGTGTCATGAAACCTTCTCATTAGAGAAAGGCACATTAATCATGCAAGGTGCCATGAAAATGCATATATGAAGCATCTCTATAATAATAAATAAATAAACAAAAAACTAAGAATGGTGGCTTGTTTTTTCATGTCAGCTACTTGGAAAGATACAACTAACAACTTTCCAACTCTCCTGTATTGACATCCACTGCCCACATAATAACTACGAAATTTTCTCCATTCATCATGGTTGTTAATTTGCTAAGGTTTTGGCCAAAATAAAGGAAGACAAAGTATAGACTCTGTTAACTACATATATTTATAACCATGTAAACATAATTAATAAACATGGCTTTGGCATCAGCTACAGAACATGGCTTTGGCGTCAACTATGATAGAAATTTGACAAAGAGCCCAGGACCGGCTGAAGCTATAGGCGAGCTGGGCCACCGCCTAAGGCCCCCCACTTATAAGAGGGCCCCCAAATAGCAATAATATAGTATATAATATTATTTTTCCATCTGAGAAAAAAAAAATTTACAAACGGCCATCACCAGGTCCAAGAAGGCCTGTTTCTCACAGAGGCCCGTTTCTTACCAAAATAATAATAATAATAATAATAATTAATTAACTAATTTCAAACGGTCATTACCAAATCTCATCAGGCCACCCGTTTCTCACAGAGGCCCCGTTTCTCACAGTCAAAGAGGCCCATTTATCACATAGAAAAAAGCTGAAGTGACAAACTAACAATGTGACTAATCCCATCAGATCAAACCATCACCAAATCTTTAGCTTGCATAAGAAAAGATTACAAATGGCAAAAATTATTAGCTTGTAGGAGAAAATATTACAAAAGCAGAAAGAAGAGGCAAATAAGAAAAGAAAGAAAAAAAAAACTTATTCTCTGACTCTCTCTATCTGACTATCTTAATTCTTGAAAAAACACGCATTAGTTGGCTTACTCATCAACTGTGTTGGCAATAGACTTGTGCGTTCACTGAAGGTTCGTTTTTTGTTTTCTCTTCCTTTGTCTCTTTCGTCTTCTACTCTTCTTCATGTTTACTGCTGGGTGTCTCGGTTTTTTTTTTTCATGGTTGTCTGGGTTTTTTTTTTTTTTGAAGAGGGTATCTCGGTTTTTTTTTTTCATGGGTGTCTGGGTTTCTTTTCTTTTTCTTTTGAAGAGGAGTTTGCTCACAGGTCTGGGTTTTTTTTTTTCCTTTTGAAGAGGCGTGAGCAGAGCAGTGTTTGGGTTTTTTTTTTCTTTTTGGCTGAAGCTGAAGTGAACTTTGGTTTGGTGCCTTTAGATTTCTCTAGAACTCTAGAAGCCTTTTGATTCTTTGAAGGGTCTGAATGGTCAATAGACCCATAAAGAGAAAAGAGTTAAAGTCTTACACGTTTAGGCTGAAAGCTAAATAGTCTTATACCTTTTGAGTTTTGAATGGTCTAGAATAGTCTAGTCTTACACGTTTTTTTTTTTTACACGTTTTTTTTTTTTTTTTTTAAGAAATCAGATAAGTGGTATGGGAGTTAACTGCTAAGGTATTGATCTGATCTAGTCCTACACATTCTCTTCTTCTTCTTTTTTTTTTTTTTTTTTTAAGAAATCAGATTTAGAGGGATAGTGGCTAGGTTTTAGTCTTAGTAGATCAAGTTGAATCCTACGCATTATGCTAAAAAAAAAAAGGTTTACTGCTACTGTGCTACACAAAAAAAAGAGTATTAATAACAAAATTATAAATTTAGAATAATTTACTTTGTACTAATTTTAATTTTAATTTTTTTGTGCAGGTTTAAAGTGTAAAGTGATCATATTAAGTAAAGCTGCAATTGTGCATTTGATAAAACAGACTCTATTGTTTTATACATTAAATTTATATTATTCTAGTTAAATTGTAATTTTTTTTTTATTATAGATTGTGTTTCATTTATTCTTAAATATTTTTTAATTACAAATTTCTACTAGAAAATATTTATCTGGATATGAAAAAAAAAAAAAAAGACAAAGAGAAGAACTAATTGAATCTCAAAAAGGAGCTATGGACAAATATATTACTAGTAAAAAACAAAATCTTGCAGAAAATTTGAATGAAGGTTTCATAAATAAACAAGAAATTCATCAAAAAGAGTTAGAAGATAATGAAAATATACAACAAAATGATAATAACGAAGGTGGTCGTGATAATGTTCAAACATGTAATGTTCAAAATGATAGAGTGGATTAGCTATATTATCAATTGAAAAAGAAATGTTAGTAGAACTTGAATGCAAAAATTTAATTAGTAATTTTGCCTCTCAAAAAGCAAGAAAAATAAATTTTAATTGAAAAAAATATATGAATTTATAATTAAATATAATAAAAGGCCTCGTTTAAAGCTTTCGCCTAGGGCCCCCAAATTCATTGAGCCGGCCATGAAAGAGCCACTAGTGGGTTGCTGCATAAAAAGCAATAACAAGTCGTTGATAAGAAGAATTATATAGAAAAACCAAAAAGAAGTTCCAAACATAGATTGGTGCTACTGAACCATTACTTAATAATAATAACTAAACACATACTCAGATTATGACAATACCATTTCCTAATGATCTTATGCTTGCTTCTACAAATCTCTTCATACAATTGACTACTTAAAGGGGTTTTTCCTTTTGATAGCAACATTTGTGGAATACAGCAATAGTAATGTAACTCTTTTAAACTTCATTCATATGAAGATTGAGAAAGTCCAATTAATTTTTGTGATTAAGGAGACATTAAGTTGTAGCACTCGACAACCATGGCAGAGAGCTATAGCACATTCTAAATTTTGCACAAGCATAAAAACAAAGTCTAAATTCCAAAGTTTCATATGGACCAGGGCAGTTTGATAGACATGCATTCCACAAGCAAAGGAAGTCAAATCCAACTCACATCTTTAGCTACTATGAAGTGAGATGGGATATTAAAATTAGGTTGGAAGACATTACAAAATCTTCTGAGTCCTTGATTCTCTACAAACCTAAATGGAAGCTCATCCAATATTATCATTTCAGCAAGAACTTTTCTACCCACAGCATTTGTAAAAGTCCTAGGCACTAGATTTCCCTCCTCTACATCCTTGGACAATGGGACAAAGGACAATGGGTTTTGTCCATCATGCAATTCATTAAAAAGACATTCAAGACAAACAGGTGTATGGGATTTTAAATTAGATGTCCCATAAATTTTGCTATCAGCCTTGTACTCCTTGCTACAATATATACATCTTGCCTTAGTTTTACCTTCCTTATCTATAAACTTATCAAAGTGGTCCCAAGCCGATGATGATGATTTTCTCTTATTAGGATTAGAAGAAGATATCACATGCAATGGAAGAGGAGGTTTCATAGTTGGTCTTGCAGTGGCAGCATCAAGTTGTGTAGGCTCCATTGAATCCATGACCTAGTACCACACAAAACAAATCAATCATTAAACAATGCATTCACAAAAGAAAAACGCAAAGATATGAAGAAGACCACTAATAAAGCTTCTTATAAACGAACAAGTTATTTAATCCATAAACCTTCTACAAAAAGGTTAAGCAATTGTATCATTAGAAGATAGTGCTAGTCATATCTACTTTGAAAATAAAGATAACTGTTTTAGAAATTTTTATATTTGCAATGGAGACTGCATTGTCTAAGGTAAGGATGTCACAATTTATTGTTGGAAGTTTGTTAAATGACATAATGCTCCAAACTTAGCCAACAGAAAATAAGGATTACCTGTAATGCAAGTGGTCCTAGAAAGCAAGGTTTATCAAATAGTTGTGCCAAAAATAAATGCTTTGGATCTTTCTGTGCATAATAGAATGAAAGGCTTATATTAGAACCAAAGGATTAGAATGACATAAGCAAGGTTGTCAAAATCGGGATCCTACGTAGTATCGTTGAAGGTAGGTGGGATCGTAGATCGTATGATCGGATTGTGAATCGTAAGATCCTATACATTTTCATATTTAAAGCAAAAAACACATTGATAATGACTTTATATGTTGAATAATCACGTAAACTATAAATTCATCTATAAAAAAAACTAAGATTTGCATCATATGATGTAATTTGCAAGTCATACATCACTAAGTCTATACTAACGAAACAAATATATATTTATTTTTTGACCCAATGTATCTAAAAAGTTCAATAAATGTTTAATTAGCAACCAAATACCAAAATATTTATCAAAACATATGGAAAAATATTTTACAAGTTCTAAGTTCCAAGTTTGAAATCCAAAATAAGTTAGCCAATGGAAACTAGCTAACTACAATTTGAAATCCAAAAGCAAGATGAATATTAAGGTAAATTGAACATTTAATTATTCTCATTCTAAGGTTCTTATAACCACCATCCTAAATTCCTAATCACCATCATCCATTTCATTATCTATGTAGACATTATATATTTGTATACTAGAGCTGTAAAAGACATCAAAATACAATTTCACTATTCAAGTCATATCAAGCAACAATTAAAGAGCATGCTCAAAAAAATTAATAAATCAATATACAAATATAAGCATAACTGATAAAATTATATATAAAAAAATATTTTAGTAATATTAGAACACAAATTAATATATTGATTAAGCAAATTTAACAATATTAGAGTTTCAAACGCAGCGAAGCCAACATCAAATTCTTCATTTAGAAATGATGAAGCATTCCTTCGTTTTAATTACAAGTGAACTAGAAACTAGAAAACATTTGCTTAAATTAACATAATTTTATAAAAAATAAAAATAAAAAGTCATACCATCACAACATGAAAAAATAAAAACCCTTAAAGTTTCATCAAAACAAAAAATTTATCCCATAAATTTTTTTTAAAAAAAAAACCCAAAATTTTATGTTTTTGATAGGATTAGTAGGATCAATAGGATCCCATACGATCCTACAATCTTACATAATCTTACGCACAATCCTACCATTTTTACGATCCTAGTGCGATCCTAAACATTTTGGTGAGGTGAGATTGTAAAATCGTGCAATCCTATGATTCAAATCGCAATTTTGACAACCATAGACATAAGTACTATGAAAGCTACAGAATCAACATGCCACTGACAAGGAACTAATGAAAATCCAATCAAATAAAAAAAAATTACATAATTGACAATTTAAAAAGTACTACTAGTTACGTAACAACCACTAGTCCATCATTGACAATTCAAAAAGTACTACTAGCTACCTAACAGCCACTAATTACAGTAAGGACTCATTTACTGTAAGGCCAACTAAAAGTAAACAAAACTACTTCAACCTCTTTCTTAGCCATCTCACATTCAAGAGATAGCATTAGTCATGATATATTAACAAATCACATAAATCACCAAAAATAAGAGTAACAAATAACATTTATTGATATATATGCATAAATAATTAACCTGCTCAAAGAGTTATAATCATGATGTTTACAAATCAAGTCATTTTTCACTTCATTAGAGAACTTAGCTAGATTCTCTCCCTTTGGTTTGGCCCCTTAAGCCTATTCATTGACTTATCAAATGAAAAACCTTTTTATTTGAAAGACTTTACACATCTCTTTGTAACCTTTTTATTTGAAATACTTTACACATGATATCTATAAGAACTTAAACGCAAACCCAGATCAACAAATACCCAAAAAATTAATCTGGGTATTTCCTATTTTCCTTATAGATCATTTAACCAGTATTACATAAGCAACCTCATTTGAGTAAGATTCATGCCAAACCAGATCACAAAATGCAAGAAAATAAAACCCAAACAGAATATTCACATCAAAAAAATAAAAAAATAAAAATCAAACCCAAGACAGAATCAAAAGCAACCCCATTTGAGTAAGATTCACGCCAAACCCAAATCACAAAACTCAAGAAAATAAAACCCAAACAAGACATTCACATAAAAAAATTAAAAAATTAAAAATCAAACTCAGGACAGAATCAGAAGCAACCCCATTTGAGTAAAAACAATTATACCTTAGAATCTAATTTGTTAAAGATCTTACTGAAACCAAATTGCTATCCTCTTTGAGATAAATAGACCAATGAGATATCAGATAAGTTTGTGTTGAAAAAAAAAAAAAAAAAAAACCCAACAAAGAGAAGGATGACTTACACACGTAGAGAGAGAACTCGGTGAGAGAGGTGGAGAAGCACCGCCAAATCGTGATGGTGATTTGAGGCTAGAGAGCTGAGAAAGCTGAGAGAGGCGGAGAGACCAAGAGAGAGCTGAAGCCTAAGAGAGGTGGAGAGAGAGCTTAGGGATTTTTTCTAAAAAAAACTTGGGACCAAAAGAGGTATATTTATATGAACCCGAACCCGATCCGACCTGACACTAACCCAAAACCGAAAATAATCCGATCTTTAGACCCAAAACCTGACTTGAATATTCTCAGACCCACCCAAAACCCATTGGGTCAGGTTGGGTCCTTGCTCAGCCCTACCTGATGTTGGTGCTCTAATAATTAGAGGTTTTGTAATGTCAATTTTGATTTAATTTGTCACGAAGGAATTTAGCCCAACCCACACCATGTCACCACCAGGCACATCAATATCAAGGGTCTCAAGAACAGCCCAAAGAGGAATTCCATATTTGGAGAATCCAGAAGTTAATCTCAACATAGTTTAATTCCCTAGAGAGTGCATTGTTAAAAAAAAGTCTGTCACCAAAGTTTAATCCCCTAGAGTGCATTAAAATCTATCCTCAATCAAACACTGGTCTGTTTGGATTGAGGGGGAGGGAGGGGAAATAGAGTAGAGTAGAGTAGATTTAGCCCAAAATTAGCCTATATTTAGCCAACTTTACTCTATTCCCCAAAATCAAACTAAAACCTTACCAAAAAAGATGTAAAGATTCAAAGCACAAACAGCTGGGGTGGGAGGACAAAACAGATAGAAAATAAGAATGAGTTCAAATTTAGCGAGGGTCTGAGAAGAGCAGGGAGTCTTAGAGGAAAAACAGAGAGAGTAGAGAGAAACAAATAGAACCATACACCTTCATTTCCAGCAAGTTTCTCCTCTAAGGTCCACTCTTTTTTGTTTTTTGTTTTTTTTGTTCTTCTTTGATGAGTGACTCCCCTTGGAGCCATCTACTTCAGAAAAATGAAGTTCAAGGTCGAACTCAGCAGTTAAAAGTGAATAAAGTTCATCATTATCAGAATAATAAGTGTTAACCAGTTTTAAATGTGCCTTTAAAATCTAAATCACATGTCAAGGATTCCTATATCAATGTTATGACTGTAACACCAACTGGAAAGGACCAAGGGCTACCCACAAAAAATTAAAAAAAAAAAGTACGAAAAAGAAGCAATACAACTACCTTTTTTTTTAAAGTGACAACAACCACAACATTAAAAAGGTCTCATAAATTGAATAATGAAAAGAAAGTATAACATGAGACAACTTAGATAATAACTGTGATTAAGAAAACAAGAAGAAGACGAAGAAGAAGAAGAAGAAGATAATAACTGTGAAATTAAAGGGTAGGAGAGAGGGACTTACTCTGAACAGGACATAGGATGCTGGAATTAGACCAATCAAAGATTAATGAAAAGGTTGGGCAATGATGGAGTTATCGTCATAAAGAGCATGTAATTTAGCAGCTTATCTCTACCTTTAGCTATCTGCTTTCAAGAATTTCAGCTTAATTGAATAGCACACGAAAATAGATTAATTTTATGATACAAAGAAAAGACAAGGCAAAGATATACCTCTGCTTGGAAGAATCTCAACTTTTAATGCCACAACCAACTAACCAAAGACCAGCCAATTAACTTAGACAAAAAGAAGCAGGATGATGCTCCAGCTGTAGCATTAAAACAACTAAGAGAAGGCCTCTGATTCTATTTTCTTTTTCAGCTGAGTGAAGCAGCACAATTTGTGAGAGACATGGAGGTGTGGCAATAGAATGACAATTTTTTGAATATGTATAAGTTCTTACTTGTTATTTCACATGCAGGTGGTGTGTATGTTAAATAATAAACAACATGCAAAGCCATTGTTGACACACAGTGGATTTCAACTCAAATTCCAAAATCCCACCCAACCAAACTATAGATTAAAATAAAAAATAAAAATCAAGCCCTGGATAAAGTAATAGAGAAACAAAGACCTAGAAAGTGAGAACCTGGGTTGATGAAATTCCTTTTGTGTGTTTATTTCGATCTCTTTTTTTTTTTTTTTTCTTTTTTTTTTTTTGCTTCAAGATGCAGCCATGGTTTACTTACTCGCTCAGAGTGAACAAAGCCACGGATTATGTTGCAACCCAGTCTGAATTGGAAACTTTCTGTACATCCAGCATCAAAGTAAAGAGTAGCATCTTCAATGTGATCTGAAATTTAAGACAGGTGAATAAATAATATTAGAATAGATCAACTGAATGTTGGACAGAGATTTTCAAATGTCAAGTTAATACCATCAATAAATTTTCAGAACTCACAAATTTGTGCAGATACAAATTAGAAAAAATCAACAGCCCAGCCACCACTGCTACTCTTGCCTTCAACGCCAGCGATGCCAAGCTTTGAACTTCCTTGACTGACAGCACTGTTGTCAATGACCCCAGCTTAAACTTCTCAGCTTTAGCAGTAGAAAAACCTGGCTTCTTCATTGTCGTCTCGGTCCAAGGACCTGGTTGGGTCCCCTTTACAACAGCAACAATAATAATGTCTTAATCCCAAAATTTTAAAACATAATTCATTACACATTCCTATTAAGGAAAATTACTGAATATTTTAATGTTGCAACTTGGGTTTGATGATGGTAAGTGCTGATGTACTATAAATTGCCAATAATGTTGATAATCTAGTAAGCCTAAATGCACATGATAAAAAATGGGATGACCAATGGCAACTAAAACCAAGAGGAACAAACCATTAAGTTGACTTATACTAATGCCAGAGTGAATGAGACATTTGGTCAGATATATTTGCACATTTCAAACTGAGAATGAGAAGAATGTTTTTTGCAACATGAATCCACCCAAAAATTATACCAAAAAAAAAAAAAAAAACTTATGAGCAATATACTTATAACAATCATTTAGTCTAAGCCCTAAAACGTCAGAGGTACTTGAATCAACAACCTTCGAAAGAAAAAAAAAAGACAACTAACATTATTAAAAGAGACAAAACTCAAAAGAGAAATTACCTTCAGTACAAAGGCTTTTGAAAGCTTCTTTTCACTGAGGATTGAAGAATTTGCCTTCGCAATTGCCAATGGAACCAAACCCAGGCTCTGCTGCTTGAAGCCAAAAGAGAAGGGCTTTGGGGAGAAATTATATAAAAGAGAAGGGCTTTTTATCTAATATATTTTAGATATATTATAGATTATAGATTATCCGTATGCATAACCATTTACATTTCCTAATTTTTATCTCTTTATAATGAAATATAATACAACTGGAATTAATTTTCTGTATATTATACGTCAAAATAAATACAAAACAAGGGGCATGAAGAACACTTGATACAAATGATTTCAAATGAAATATAACATATCAACACACCAAAAGTAACATCAATTAAAAATAAGATAAGAGCCTTACAACGTTTACTTGTATAGCTACCAAATTGGTGCACATCACCCCTAAATTTGCACTCCACGCGATCTAAGAATTGAAAATACATAATTCTCCACTGCTTGTTCAGCAATAAAGGATACCATACAACCCAAAACCCAACCACATATCCAAGTGCCATGCACACATAGAACCAGTCCACTTCATGTCCACCAGTATTTGTGCTTCCCTCGTTTTTAGTGTTAGGTTTTACATTATTTATAGTACAATTATCAGTAAGTGGAGGCCCACAAAGTTTATTTCCAATAAAACCAGAAGCATTGAGGCTTTGCAATTGAGTGCTTAAAGGGATTCTCCCAATTAAATTGTTGTTTGCCAAGTTCAACTTACTCAAAAAATTTAAATTTGACATGCTTAGGGGAATTTTACCTGAAAGTTGGTTTTTAGAGAAATCAAGAGATTCCAAGGATCCCATAGCACCTATATTCTCAGGAATCCTTCCAATCAAATTATTAAATGACAAATTCAATGATTGTAATCCTTGAAGACTAGTCACTTCTTTAGGAATCTCTCCTGATAAATTATTCTTCGAAAGGTCTATAGTTCTTAGTAGTCCAAGATTGGTGGTATACTCACGAACTTGCCCTTTTATCACAAGATTTAACCTTTCAAAATCCACAGAATCACCATCAAGCACAAACAAGTCCTGTAAAATATTGTGAGAAGTTGAAATCATGGCATTCAAATTGTTAACACATCCAGGTATGCTTCCAAATAGCCTGTTATGTGAAAAGTCCAAGATTTGGAGTGAAGTTAGGGCGCAAAGTTGTTTCGGTATGGGGCCATGGAAATTGTTTGAGCGAAGGTTGAGAATGATCAAGATTGAATGTCTTTGTCCTATCCATGAAGGTATGATTCCAAAAAACTTATTCTCACTGATATCAATAATCTCCAAATCAGTGCAATTTTTCAAAAAATGTAGTAATTTCCCAGAGATTTTGTTGTTGCTTAGGTGCAAAGACTTAAGAAGACTCAAATGTTCAATGGATGTTGGAATGCTACCAGTGAAATTATTGTTTCCAAGACTTAAAACCAACAATTTTTGCCAATTCTCCCAACAATAACTTATATTTCCTGATAAAAGATTTTTCCCAAGATTGAGAAGTTCCATTTGTTTGGGCTCATTCTTCTTATAACACAAAAAATGAGAAATAGATCTAGACAATAAATTGTTAGATAGATCTAGAAAGCTCACGTTAGAGGATATAAGAGGTAACGAACCATTGAATGAATTAGAACTCATATCAATCACGGAAGAAGGATACAAAGTCACAGGGATATTTGGAATCTCTCCATAGATATGATTGTGAGACAAGCTCAGATAATAGAACTGAGAGGACATATTCCAAAACAAAGGAGGAATTGCATCTGTAACATTTGTGTTGGATATATCCAAAGACCAAACTCGCTTTTGTGAACAAATCCATAAGGGAAAATTTGGCCCTAAAATCCACGATCCCAATCCTAAAAAGAGAACTTGAAAAGGAGGAATCCAATTGGGACTTACTTTTAAAGTGAACCGGTTTGGAGTTGTGCTAAGTCCCTTTAATCTTCTTAAATTGGCAAAATGAGTTTCAGATACTACTCCCTCCAACATATTCCCACCAATAAAGACATGCTCTAATTTGGAGAGTCCTCCAAAACTTTGAGGAAGAGTTCCATTAAACTGATTATGTGAAAGGTCTAAGAATCTCAAAGATGAAAGTTTTCCTATTGAAATTGGAATTGGACCCCAAATTGAATTACCCTCCAAAGAGAGTGTTGAAAGATTTTGAAATTGCCCAAGTCCCTCAATCAAATGACCAGATAGTTGAGCATCATACATTTCTAAGACCTCTAGTCCATATGAAACACATCTTAATAAACTTTCTAAGATTTTCGATACCTCTTGACTGAATTTGTTGTCTGACAATCTTAGTTCCCTTAATTTGCAAACATTGCCCAAAGATCTTGGTACCTTTCCATCAAGTTGATTGCTTGTCAAGTCTATGCTAATAGCAGATGTTAGGTTTCTAATGGAACTAGAGATTGTACCTTGCAAAAGATTCTTGCGGAGGTTGAGGAACTCAAGATGACTAAAACTATACAACCAATTGGGAATTGAGGAGTTGAAATTGTTGGCAGATAGATCAAGGTGCTTAAGAGAAGTCATGTTTTGCAAACCAATAGGGATTGGACCTTGAAAACCATTGGCAGATAGATTAAGAGCAACCAAATTTTGATAACCAAAGACCCATTTTTTTTTTTTTTTTTTTTTTTTGAGAAAAATGTCATTGTTGCTTTTTATTAAGAAATTGCAACATTAAAAAACAAGGAAATTAACTATTTTTAGAAGAACAGACTCTATTTGGACTAATAATGGAAAAGAAAGTCTAACTCTCTTGTCCAAAACATGAGCAACAAACTTACCCAGCCTCCTAATATTAGAGGATGAGTGGTTTAAAAGCGAACCAACAATAAACTTAATGTCTTAGATGATAGATCCAAAAGGTGAGAAGGATGAGCCCTCAAGGGTAAGAGCCTTACAAACAAGCTCAAAGTCACCCTCAAAGATAGTGTCTTTCCATGTTTATAAAAAAGCAATCATTATAAAATAGACGCTATAAATTAAAATACTATCGCTTCTAAGAAAACGATGAAGTGAAAGATATCAATTTTTGGTGCTACTTGAGAGAGTAAAATCCTTTCCCATCCTCCATATTAATTTTGTTAGAATTATATGCCCTCAAAAACAATACTATGCATTTTTATTTGATAATAAAATTTTATTTTCACATTCATAATTTTTATAGATATATTTCATTGTTTAAATGTGGCATGTGATGTCATTTCTGTAGAAAAATCATATTAATGGTTAAGGAACCAAAGATAGGGAGTAATGATTTTTAATAGATTATTAAATTGTTCTAGGCTGTGGATATTAATTGAATATTACCACTAAAGCCTACACTTGTTGTGCTGCTATATGATAGGATGATTTACTCCATCATTGAGGCTGTGACTTTTAGCAGACAAGTGGGTGTAATGTAACTAGTACATACATTGAATTGGATCCGATTAAGGACACCTTATGGAGTGATCACTGTTAATTAAAAGGTTGTTCTATCACAATTTTTCAATTGTCCTCAAACATGAGGGGTTTATGTATATTTATTTATTATGCACATAACTTTGACAATGTCAACTGGTGATGTCAATTTTAAAGGCTATATACAGACAAGTTGGGTTCTGTGTGTAATGAGTAAAATATATAAATGATCAACAATGAATCCACTAGTTTCTAAAGAAGATAGTATATTCAGTTGATTTTTATATTGAAGTTGGACTCAAAACAAAATCGGCCGGTGACCTTTTTCAAAAATGTTTTTCATATATATAATATTGTGTGTGTGTGTATATATATATATATATATATTTAAGGAGTTTTTCAAAAATATTTTGAAATCCAATAGAAATTATGAAATTAAGAAATTAAGGACATAAGCTAGGGACATGACAATGATATTAATCCAGTCCTAGTGGTTTGTAGGAATATAGTATGGTGGAAGGACATAGATATAAAATTGTAAGTAATGGGACCTCATTTGTAATTCTCTAATCTTCAGGGGTCAATTGCAATGTGTTGATGGACATTATTGCAATCTGTAGAAGTTCAAATATTTTCTTGATATGGTAAGAAAATTAAGGAATATTTTAAAAGAGTTTCAAGATAAGTCAATAACGTTCAAAAAGTTATTGATGAATCCTACAACTGAAGATTAGGATCCCTAAGGATCCCATGTCCAATCTCGCTCTTAGGTTTTAGAAGTCTAAAATAAAAAAAGATTTTAAAAAGATCATATTAGTGGTTGGCCATCAGAACTACTGAGTGATACTACAGTCTTCTGAAAACTAAAAAACAAACACAGAGAGAGAATTGAATACCTTGGGAGGCAACACACTTGAGTTGCTAAAAGAGGTACGCAATTTTTGTTCTATTTAGAATCCATGGTTATGTGTTACAACGATCTTTAAATGAAAATATAAATTTTTGTTTTATATTGCTTTTGCAAAATTTACAAATTTATCATTGGGAAAAAACAAGGAGAGTGGTCTTGGATTGTCTCTCTCATGCCTTCCCCCCCTCCCCCCTCCTCGTGGTAAATGCTCCTAATTAGTAATTACTCTGTCACTTTCTTCTTCCTCTTTTATTTTTATTTTTTGGCCAAAATACAAATTGCACTCTCTAAATTTAACATAAATTTATTTTATTCCTTTAATTTTATATTCATTTAATTGAGTTCTATAAGTTTCAAATTTATTTAATTCAGACATTTCATCCAATTCTATTAAAAATTTGCAGTTAAGTATGCAATTAACTAACGAAAAAAAAAAAAGAGTATTATTAAAATATTTTACAAATTCTTTTTTTTCTAAATTCTATTAAAATATTATTTCTTTGTTTTTATTTTTACCAAACGGTAATATTTTTCACGAATCTGAAAATTTCTTCACCAATGCATTCTCATCCCAAAATTTCAAAATACAAAACATAAAACAAATCATCAAATCAATTGGTTAATCAAATACAAAAGCCCTAAACAAAGACCCGAACTTAAGAATTTTAGCTGCACATTATTCACCTAAATCCTCAAATAGATTCACATATACCAATTTTCATTCAAAAAAAATCTTCAAACAGAACCCTACACAAGCAAAATTCACATCACTTGCACAAACCCCGAACTCAAAGAGAGAAGGGCTAGCACTTTTTTTTTTCTTCTTCTCCATTCACCTGCAGGTCCTGCACCTAAATTCTTAATCTTCAAAGTAGCTTCAACCACAGTCATCTTTAACTTTGCTTGGCTATTCTTAGTAGTGACAGCGACTTCGGAGACCAGGACAGCATTATGTTCTTTTTTTTTTTTTTTGAGTCGGACAGCATTATGTTCTTAATAGTCGAAATACCGCTTCAATTCTTCGTTGGCACCAATGACAAGCTACTCCTCGAGCAAGTAGTGGCACGCACTCCTCAAAGTGTTGTTCGGTTGAGAGAGAGAGAGAGAGAGATCGATCTACAATTGGGAGGAAATTAAAAAAAAGGTGAAGTTTTATTTAACAAAACTACAATACTTAACAATGTTGTTGAGTTACTACAACTTGAATTTATTGAGTTGGTAGCAGGTTGGTTAGAGACCAAAAACTGGGTTTAGGTAACCAATATTTGGGGAAAAAAAATAGTTGGTTTGTTGAGTCCATTATGAATGTTCTAATAGAGGATTCTCATAAAATTAATACATATTCTAAAAACATTACTTAACTTTTCAATAAAAATATAACTAATTAACTCGCCTAAAGTTCTCTTGCATTACTTAACTTATTGAGACACTATTTATCAATGCGTCCGGTTAATGTGTATCCTAAGGGCATATATTAACCATTTTCTCGTGTTCTGCTCTAATCACTACTCTAAATTACCACCATACTAGGAACGACATCATTTCTAGCAACCACGTTGAAACTTTCAGCTTGTCGATTGTCTGTGATGCTGATTGATGTCGATAGCAATGTCAATGGAAAACAATGATGTTTCAAGGTTGGCATTGCGGTTAGAAAGGCATGGGTACTTGGTGGTTCAATCATGTTGTACACAGTGACAGAGATGGAGGATGAAGATGAGAAATAGAAAGCGGGTTTTTAAACTTTAAAGGTGTTGTTGAAGGTGGGCATGCGAATGAGAAGATGATGTTGCTGTGATCGGGAAGGTGGGGAAGAGATATATAATCAATATTAATAATTTTTAATAGAGAAAAAAATATTGAGTTTGATGCAAGTGTATGTGATTTTTTTTTTGGTAATTAGGTGTATGCGAATTTAAGTTTGTTAAGGAAGAAAAATTATATATGTAGACAAAATTTGGCTAAAATTGCATTGAGATTGATTTTTTAAAATATATACAGAACATAAACCTATTTCATCCACTTCAATTGCTTTTATTATCGAATTAAGACACCAATTAATTTTTAGTATATGTGAGGTTTAAAATTCAGATTTCTTATTCGACAATAAATAAATAAAAAAATTTATAAATTAAGCTTAAGTGGAATCCACCATTAAAATTGATATGAATACTCTAAATACACAAAAATGTATTACACCCTGGTTCACTAGAATAAAGGTATATAACCAATTTCAAATAAATATATAATCATGCCACCTCTCATACAAATTTAAAGGAATTTTAGGATTATAGTTAATAGTTCCCATAACTTATGGATATCATAAAGTAGCTTTAAACCAATCCTGTATATT
Organism: Quercus suber; assembly: GCF_002906115.3. Lineage (NCBI taxonomy): Eukaryota > Viridiplantae > Streptophyta > Magnoliopsida > Fagales > Fagaceae > Quercus > Quercus suber. The sequence goes on along the minus strand of NW_027069913.1, from coordinate 370,208 downwards.
AGGACCTTTCTTAATTGTCACAAAAATAAGGTTGTAAATGAGTCAAGCCAAACTGAGTATTAAAGGTTCAAGTTTATTTATATAATTTTATTTGAGCATGGGTCGGACTTGAGCTCATCACCAGATAAGATTATATGTTCAAGTTTGGTTCATTTGCTTATCAAGTAAGTTCAAGATTGTTCATGAGCTACTTGATTAACTTATTCTTTTTCTATATATAGTAAAATCTTGATTAAAATGTTTCACATTTTCACAAATATATATATATATATATATTTACTACAAATGGATTGTTTATGTTATGAATAAACTACAAATAATAATTTTATATCATATAAATCAATTTACAAAATTATACAACCAAATTTCAAATCTATATAAATATATTTTTAGACAAGTATTTATTTTTTTTTTAAAACAAGTATTCATTTTTTTAGACAAGTATACATATAAATATATAATTAATTCAAGTCTTCAAGTATACGAACATATTATTATGTTTGAGTTTGATTTGTTTACTAAATTAACTAATGTAAACAAGTTTTTTTTAAACTAAATTAAAGTTGTTCATAAATTGCTTGATTCATTTCTCGCTCCATCTTAAATCCAAGAATAGTTAACCTCTTCTCAATGAATTCCAAGAATTAGTGCCTGCTCCACTTTCTTTGTTGATACCAAACTACCTACCCTACTTATATTACTGCCTTAATTCCTGATATTGTGTAGTTTTGGCATTGTCCTTAAAGATCCCAACTTCACTTATTTTGTTTTTTTTTTTTTCTCCTTTTTCTTTTTTCCCTTTCAGTGTTTTGCTTCTTCACCTTATTCCCAAAATAATAATAAATAAATAAAAGTTTTGCTTCTTCACCTCTCAGTAGTTATTGTGTAGAGTCATTGACTCGTGGGGTAATTACATTCTCACCCAGAACAGAGTCAAAATTTCATGCTCGATAGTATTGTTTTTTATTTTTAAATAATTATGTTAAGCGATTTTAATTCTGTGCCATAGAGTCATGAATCTGCTATGAAATTTCTATTTTTAACTTTATATATTATACGAGCATCTTTCTTTATTAAGTTATAATTTTATTTTTTCTAAATTCTTTTAATATTTCCTTTCTTTCAACTTTATAAGAGTTTTTATTCTCCTAAAAAACTTTTCAAAACTTTTCTTTCTTTATTAATCCTTTTTTTAATAAGTGTCATGGAGAAGTTTCCTTCATTAATTGGGCCTCCTTTTTCCGGTGCAAAGGTCCATCATATTTAAAGTCCAGAATTCAAGTCACATCATACCTGCACCAACACATACCGAATCAATCATTAATAATACTAATAAAGAGAAGCAAATAAAGTAAAGTAAACTAGACGAAGAAATTAACATAAAAAATAAATAAATAAATAAACGAAATAAACAAAGTAAAGAACAAGAATATACCTCGCACCAAACGCAACGCAACGCAACCTTGTAAACGATAACGGCGACGGCGACGTCAACGGCAACGTAACGGAACGAACGGTGATACGCAGTGACGACGAACGGGAGTACGGGACCGTCAACACGAAACACGAATATGTCAACGGCACCCATAACGGAAACCAAATGCTGCAAGCACAAATGGATGGAAGGAGAACACGATTACACATCTCATCCCAAACAATGCCAACAAAACCAATCTCAGAGTCTCAGAGATGTGATTTCAAATTAATCTTTAATTAAATTGAGTAATTAATTATTTAAATTTTGGTTCTGTTTCTGTTCTGTTAGGTGAAATTTGGTGTCCAAAAAACTCTGCTTCCATAGCAAATGACATGTACAAAGGAGGAATATTCTATCTTCAAAAAAGAATCATCGGCGCGTACAAATACTCGCCACCGAGTCGGCTCAGTCCCGCGGCAAACTCGGTTCTATTTTCCTCAGAATGCCTCCGAGTTGACTCAGCAACTCGCCTTACAACTACGGCGTTCAAACTCTTGTCGCTTTCTTGACGCTAGCAAAATCCTGGATCTGATTCTGACTCACTCGCCGGAATCTGAGACCAGCAAATTCGAAGAAGACCGGTAAAACAAGAACCAACCTGTGCGAACCAAATCAGAGATCGTCGGCCTTGGACATGACGCAGAGTCGGCTCGGCGTGGGCTCAAAATTTGCTCGCCGGCGAAGCTGATGCGAGGATGGACGGATCAGAGCCGTCAAGGCTCTCTTCACCCACTCTCCTTCCACGCCTCCGATTCGAACCAGTGAGTTCTTCATCGCAGATCTACGCATGTTGAGCCGATTCTGCGAAAACGGCGCGTTGTGGTGGCTTCCGTTGTCGTGACCCGAGTTCTTGTGGAGGCTGCACCGAAACGAGCCTGGATGCGACGTAGGCGAACACATACACGTCTTCTTCGGGGCTGGGATAGCTCTGGTTTGGTGGCTTTTGAGGACCTGATTGCGATTCGGAGAAATCGAGCGGTGGTCGATGGAGAAACGGACTGCGGGAGAGAGAGACGGCGAGGTGTAGAGGTTGACACGTGTCGGAGAAGCCGAACGCTGTTGATGATGATGCTGATTGTGGTGGTGGTCGTGGTTGTCATGGTGGTGATGGTGGTACTGGTAATGGCTTTGGTGAAGATGGCTTTGGTGGTGAAGATCTTGGTGGAAAAAACTGGAAGATGGAGATGAGAAACTAGAAGCAAAGGCTGATGTGGAAGAAGCGAAGGAAGAGTTTGATGTGGCAGAGGAACAGTACCTGCCTGAAGGTGAGAGTGAGCGCAGGACTGGCCCGCTTGATCTGGTTCTAGAGGAAGAGGTCGCCATTGTTGAGCTAAAGAGAGAGAGCAAGAAAGAGAGAGAGAGAGAGTTTTCTTTTTTTTCTTTTTCCCTAAAGGGGCCCTTAGGGCGGTTGGTTTGGCAAACCTAACGAGTCTCAAAGGCCGGATTTATAGCTAAGGATTGAAAGGGGCAACTGGTAATTAAATCGGAAATCTAAGGGTGATTTGGGGATTTGCAATGTTGGGTTAGTGAACTTAACCATGGTGGACCCTGAGTGAGGAAATGTATAGTGTGGACTCGAATCTTAACGGCAGGAATGATGTCGACATCGCAAAGCGACGAAAATTGGAGCCGTTTGTCCAACAACTTTTTTTTTTTTTTTTTTTTTTTTTTTTTTCGGTGTTGCTTCCAAAAGGCTGCCACGTATAAGACTTTGAGAAACGGTCAGAACTGAAACTACTACAATGCCATTTACTTGTTGTGGTAAATTACGAGATCTGCCATTGACTTATGGCGGTAGATTACTTACATTTTGATTTATTTTGACATTGGAAATAGCGTGCGTTGAAAGTTAAGACAAATGTCCCATCAAAAAAAAAAAAAAAAAGTTAAGACAAATGCTGAAAGAATCCAATACGATTCTTTTCCCATGACACCGTGAAGAGTGAGGTAGTCAGTCATGTAAGTGTGTAGAAATTGTGATCTACAGTAAGTTCTGTCTTATTAGACTAGTGGTAGAGGTTAGATTTCCTTAGCGTGGGCCAGAATTAAATGTCGTGAGCCTTTGTGCATTCCTAATTTTTTATTATTATTTTTATTTTTGATAAGTTATTATTTTAGATTTTAGGTCACTTCTTCTATCTATAAGTACCCCCTCCAAAAAATAAAAATTTATATATATATAAATTATATTTTTTTCTTATATCTTTCGTACGCATAAAATTTATAAAAAATTAAAGGTTGAAGTTATACCATTAATAAATATTTAAATTACAAATTTTTGTAATTTAAAATAATGCATAAAATATAAGTTTATCTATAATAATATTTGATTGACATAAAATTTGACATGTGTATTTAACCACGTAAAAAATATGTAATTCAGTAGTTAGATTTTAAAAATATATAGTAATATTTATTTTATTGAGTAAGATTAGAGTTAAAATTTTGTCATATATGTGTGTGTATGTGGGTAATGTTAATGAGTGTCATAGGACAACTATTAATAAATTATTTTAGAAAAATTTTAACATCACTTTTATGAGAAATTATTAAACTGTTAACATCACTTTTGAACTGTTAACATCACAATATTAGTTGCTTTCTTTTCATAAAAAATTTCTAAAAATATATCTCAACCCAATTCCCTATATGAATATATCCGTTAACATTTCACTATATGAATATATTAAAAAACAATGGAATGAATTTTTCTTTGAATAAATTTTTTATTTGAATTGATTGGGAGAAATTTCTTTGACTTTTTATGTAGTAATTTATAAATTTATTTTCGTATATTATTTTAATAAGTTACATGACTTATTAAATAGGTTATGGGACTATAAATACACATAAATTAAAGAAATTTTCCTCAAATTAATTTGAAGATAGAATTTTTTATTTCCTTTTTTTTTTTTTTCTGTTTTCTTGTTCAGGATGATTTATAAGAGTAGGCTATCTAAACTTAATAATATGTCCAATTAAATAAATATCTTAAATGGGTAAAGAGTAAAGACCATTTTTTTATGCCTAAAAGACCAAATTATTAATCATGTTATAGGACTTGAATCAAACACCATATAATCTTATTCTCCAAAAAAAAAAATTGCTATATAATTAGGAATAAAAATTCAAATATTTAATCATAAAGAAACAGAATCAAAATGATCCCAAATTTTGAGGCTAAAATTTGCAATATAATCTAAATTTTAGTAATCATTATGTAGTATGCTTGATAATGAAATTTGAAAATGTTCAACTACTTATTTTAAAAGTAGTTTTGCAATCACGTTTGTTGTGCTGTCGATTTGAAGCAAAGAAAAAAAGTGAACGCCAAATATGGAATCCGGGCATTCAAGCATTTTATTTGAATATATGTTTCTTTTTTTAAAGGGAGTGAAATGAGGTAGAAAATTACAGGAAGTTTCCATAATTCACTTTACATGTAAATGGTAAGAATGTCTTTGACTTGCACAACATCATTAGTACAACGGAATGATTGATAGTAATAGCTTAGTACATTTTAGGTTTGTAAAACAAAGTCTCGGATGTACTTTCTCCCAATGTCTCAAATGTCACACAGTCCACAACACGAGGAAGGAATGCACAGTTACAAAATTACTAATAAATATTTGAGTACAAAACATACCTGCTTAATTTATGAGCTATAAAATTGTCATCCTTTTTTGTCCAACAAAAACAATAACCCACGGGAATTAGTCAAGACTAATTCATCATTTAACAATGCACTAATATTGATTATATCTAAGCTTCTCACACAAGGTTTTAATATTGACTTCAATTTTGTTATTAGAAGAGTTTGTAAGTAAGGCCAAAATTCTTTCCTGCAACAGGCAAGCTGGTAAATTTATAACAAGTTAGCAACCAACAACCCTTAGTATTATATGTTTGTCTGTTTGAAATCAGTTTTAGTTCTTATATACAGTTTTTTAAAATTTTACTTTTTTTTTTTTGGCAATTTTTCACTTTTTCAAAATTTTTCAAAATAACAATTATATTTTAGCACAATTTTAGTAAAAGGTTTTCAATAAAAAGATAAATGAGCTATTTCCAAATAGATTTATTAGACTTCCTAGCAAAGCTTTCTCTGCAAAAAATAAGCATAATAGGGACTTTCTACGAAGATCTACTGCTTTTTGCTCAATTATCCAAAATAAAAAATGATATAATACATCAATGTTTGGGTCGTTTGGGATAGAAGTTAGAAGCCACTCATGATCCATGCACACATCCTAGATGTTTGCAATGTAATTTACTAAGTCCCATTATGTTCGCATCAAGCTAAGCTCAAATGGCTGTTTTTTAAAGACCAATTCCAATTAGTCAACGTATCTTACAATTACTTATCAAAAGTTTTTTAGTTTGACTAATTAATAATTACTTGATCGTACCTTTATTTTCATGACATTTCTAGATTGCTAGTAATTTAATTGCTTTGCTCCTTTCACGTCGGATAGTCTTGGTCAAATGCTCAACCCCAGCCGTCACGAACGACCTGAGATTTCAATGTTTCTAAGGGCCAAATGGTATCTGCGTGATACACATGGGTTTTACTCTGCCATAGATCCCAAGCAAACTAATGCAGCCCCTTTGTGGGGTAGGGGAAGGCTACTTTTCCTTGGTTGGAATTAGTACCGAAAAGTTGATGTTTTAAGAGTATTAGTTTAGAAAGTATTTTTAGAAATTTTTTATGTGAAAAAAAAAAAAGTAATATGGGTTATAATTAGCTCAACTGGTAAAGTTTCTAATAGTTGAATAAAAGATTTGGAGTTTAACCTTCGCTTATACAAAAGTTATCTTTTAAAATCAATAAGAGATTTAAAATTCAATTCTCGCATACACGAGAAGTTGTCTTTTAAGATCAACAGAAAGTTGGTGAGCTATATTGAGAGTTCAAATCTCTAAAAATTTCCATCAAGACTTATTCCTTTCACCAAAAAAAAAGAAAAAAGAAGGTAATTAATTTTCCCCCTCTCTTATTAACAACACTAGTTAATACCTTTCAAACATAAAGATGATATTTCTTTCTCTGCAAAAATAAAATCTCACCAAATTTTGAGATATGAAAGACAACACTCACTGTGGCTGTCATTTTGGCGGGGTTGGTCGAGGTTGTCTTTTAAGATCAACAGAAAGCTGGTGAGCTATATTAAGATTTCAAATCTCTAAAAATTTCCATCAAGGTTTATTGTTGTTTGATTCCCCCAAACCCTTTTTTAATATGTAGTTGATGGATGAAATTAAAGGATTTTTACTCTCTCTTTTTTCATTATTTAATTTTTCTAACTAGATGGCTCGCTCGAGATGGGATTGTTCACCGAAAATAAGGGTGAGGATGGTTTTGACCATTCTGACTGACAATAGCACGTCCAAAATATGGTCAGGTCAAGTGATTGGTGCACTCCAAACCCAACCAACCTATGAGCACTTCTATTTGAATGAAAAAGTAAAAAATAATTATAAACCAATTAAACTTGGATATCACATATGATGCTCTCAAACTACTCATCATTTTTGTTGTCACTTTATACTATCCAAAATCGAGGTTCTTAGTTCTTACCTAATAAAAATTATTGATAACAATTTATTTTAACTTTAAATACCTTTTTTTTAATAATAAAAACAAACACATCAAGGGTCTATTTGGTTAGTCATTTTGGGATATCAAAAGAATATTTTAAAAACTCAAAACTCTGTTTTGTGACAACATCTCTTTATAGTTTTTTTACAAACACTTATTTTAAACTCAAAATACAATTTTCCAACAACTTATACAAATCCGCCCAGACACGAGAGAGGGGGATTAGATTCTAACAAAATAATATTTTTTTAATTACTTTTATACAAATTTCTTTTTTTAAAATAAAATTGTATATTTACTATATTGTAAAAACTAGGTCCTTGAAGCTATGGTTGCAACAATTGACTATCTTCTCTCTGCGACAAGTGACTACACTCTTATTAATTATTAAATTAGTTTTTTTTAATACACAACTGTTTTGTTCTTATAAAAAATATTGTAACTGGATTATCTTTCAACTCTTGAGGATAACTTTTGGATAGTTTCGGTTTGTTTTTGAGGATATAAAATGATACATTAACATAAAATAAAGCATTTCCTTTTAAATATGATTCAATATTTAATACAGTTTTTTAATTTATTTAATTTATAATATATTAAAACAGAAAATATTTTTTAATATAATCACTAATTAAACCATGCATCTCGGATATATTTATTACTAATAATATAACTTTTTGAAAAATAGAAGGTAAGTAATAAAAGAAAACACACCAAAATATTATATGCTAGTAATGATGAATTAATAATAATTATTGTGACAGCTATCGTTATATATATATATATATATATAAAAGAAAGTTGTGAGTTGTGACAATGGCCGGTAGGTCGAATTTTTTGGTATCATACATAATTGATGGTATTTTTTTTCCCCGGAAGATTTTGTTTTACTAATTCAAAGGGATAACAATTGATGAAGATGATTGATCTCGACCTTATCTTTTGTACAAGCAAGCTGTTAAAGTCTTTAATTTAAAGATATTTGTTTGTTTCTTTGAGCTTCAAGGTTTGTCGGAAAGCAGCAATACTCTTGCGTTGAATTTTTAACCCTTTTTTCTTTCTTGATGACCATTGATTTTTTAACTTATAATCGTATCAGGAACCTTAATCGGCAAGCACTTATCCTATTTCAAATTTCAACATCAATAATTTTGTAGGCTTCTCTCGAATTTTGGCAAGTTATTTTATTCATACAACTTGCAAAGTGCTGTCTTTTAACTTTTCTGGCAATGGCAAAGATCAAGTTTCCAATCAGAAAAACACTAAATTTTTTTAGAAAATGGGTCATTCTTTCGCAGAGATCAAACCATACAATTTGTTGGATACTTGGGTGTCTTAGAAAGAATGGAAGATTTATATATTAGATAGCCACTAATATTTTAATTAGAGATAATATTTAAGTGAGAGAGGCCAATTAACTTATGCACAGTGTAATGAGTAATGACAAGGTTTTGCCATTTTTTTTTTCTCCTTTTGAATCTTTTACAATGTTCTCAGGCAATGCTTTTGGATCCTGATGCTATGATTTAGGAATTGGAACAAAGTGCAACCAGCTCAAACTAGCTCTAGTGCCTTTGTTTAGGATAAGTTAATTGAACTGTATGTTTGACTTTGTTTCGGTTCCTGACAGTAACAGTAGTTTAGGAGGCTAAGGTTGTAAACGAATTAAAATGTATGTGAATGCTAGGGGTGTCCAAACAAAACTGAGACTCGACCCACCTGGCCAAACCGTCCTATCCGGCCCGATAACTGGCCGACCCGACGCCGGTGGCGGGTCGGCGGCAGATCTTTGTTTTTTGAACCCGAAAACAGCGGGTCGGTTGGCGGGGTTGAGGCTGAGAAACCAATTTTCAACCAACCCGACAGTATACCGATTGGAAAGCGTCGATTTTCTGTCCGATCTGAGGAGATCTGTTCGAGTTCAGGCGAGATCTCATTAAGATTCGACCTGATCTCTTCGAGATATGCCGAGATCTCATCGAGATCCTGCCAGATCTCGCCGAGATCGGCTTTATCTCTTTGAGATTTGCTAAGATCTCACCAAGATCCTGTCAGGTCTCGCCAGATCCGGTGGCTTTTGGCAAAATCTGGCAGTTTTTCTCACAACCCGAAACTGACCGAGGACCAATCTGTACCCGATGAAAATCCAACCTCCCGAACCGACTCCGTTCACCAATCGACGGCGGGTCTGTGTATGAAAAACCTGAAGTGATCGGGTTAGTTCCGGGTTGGACATAAACTCGACCCGAACCGACCCGTGGATAGCCCTAGTGAATACTTTGGCTTTAATTCAAGAAATTTTATTTTTTATTTTTATTTGTTTATACACGAATGATTAAAACTCATGTCGAAGTTTAAGCTTTATTATTAATCGAGTCAAACTCAAATATAATAATGTGTTTAAAAACAAACTCATGAGTCATGAGTATGAGACTCAATTTAAGTTTATATATAAAATGTTATTATCTTTATATGTATACGTGTATACACATGTACTTCTAAATACTTGATATTAAATTATGTAAATTTGTAGATAAGTTAATGAAATATCAATTTTTTTTTTTTGTGAATAATATAAATAGGACAAAATTTAGCTACAAACTTGGTTGTAACTTAAGGCTACAATTATTAATCAATTGTTTAAATTGCAAGTTGTTGTAATCTAAAATTATACATAAAAAATAAGTTTATGGATCATAGAGTAAATAACATCCGAATTGCACACAATTTGATATGTGTGTTAAGAGCATAAAAAACATGTTATCCAGTGGTTAGATTTTCAAAATATATATAGTCATATTAATTTTTTTTAAAAGAATTGTAGTCCAAGGCTACAATTAAGTTTGTAGCCAAATTTTATCCATATTAATATTTTCCTTCATATTAAAAATTATATACCGGTTAACAATATAAGGTTGGTGAATCTAATTCTTGTAAGTTTATAAACAGAAGTCATTCTATCTAATTAACGTAAGTAAGAAACTTAATTTTTTTTTTAAAAATGAAACTCAAATAATATTCTTTTAACCATGCTTATTTCTTTAATTATTACCATAAATATGTGAATGGTTTAACAATTAGTAGCCATGTTACTATATATAGGGAAAGAAAATTAAGTGGCTAGTAAATAAGGTCGAGTTTATTCAATAAACAAAAAATAAATAATAAAGCTTAAACTTGTAATTTAATTTGGTGATAAATTTGTGTTCAATTATAGTTTGGAATAACACTAAATGAATTAATTATAAAAATACTTGGTTTTTTTTTTAATTATTATTACTATTATTTGAGTAAATTATATTTTTTACTTTTAAAGTATGGAGTTATTTTCATTTTTAATCTTTCATGTTTGAGATTTTAAATTTGTTTTACCAATTTTGACTTTGTTTCCAATACAAGTATTCTGCCCATTTCCATGACTAAAATGGCCATTAAGAGTGAAAAAAAAAAAAAAAAAAACATAATAACACTATTTTAATGGAACCTATTGGCCAAATCAACTAGGGAGTTCGACAAAAGGAACATTTTGAAAACGAAATCAAACTTGATGGATCAAAATAAAAAATCTCAAACTTAAAAAACCAAAATGTAAACCCCCAAACTTTAAGGGTCAAACGTATAATATAATCTTATGGTTATTTTTCTTTATTTATTTTTTTAAATTTGGGAGGTTTAATAGTAATTCAATAATTTTAGAGATTTTGGGGGTATTTTGGTATTTTTTAGGGTTTTAATGATATTTTCAGCCATTTAAGTGATTTGGGGATATTTAGGTCTTTTACTGGAGATTTTGGGGTGTTTTGTCATGTTACACTTTTTAGGGATATTAGTGCCATTTTCAAGGATTTGAGATTGGGTGATTATGGGACTAGGTTTTAGAACGGGAGAAAATGAAAAAGAAAAAAAAGATTAAAAAAAAAGAAAAAAGATGGATATATGATGAATGAATGAGTCTCCAAAAAATCTCATTTGAAACGAGTTATAAACGAGTCTTTACCTGTTAAATCTTTTTTTTTTTTTTTACGATTTTAATTAACTAATAATAATATATTAATTGGCGGGTTAATAAGGTGGATCCCCATCCCAACGCCAAACTAAACCTACTAGTCTATTGTTAGCAATTGGCAGTTCAAAATTTAAAAACAGAGAATAGATCAAAACATGATGAGGTGGTGAAGTGGACATAAATATTAAAAGCCCAACTGGACATATATAAACTAGTATACATGTGGGCCCAAACCCAGTACAAGGTTGTAAAGCCACCGATATTTTCATGTAATATACAAATACTTGAAGGTCAACAATTAGCCGACCCACTATCCACTGTCTTTAAAATTATTATTATTATTATTATTTTTTGAAAGATAATTTCAGCATCATTTTCTGATAATTATTCTTTATTATTTAACGATAAAAGGCTTTACCATGATACTCACAAGTCACAACCTTATTTTTCATCATTTTTTATACTGTCATTCAATTGTCTCAATTTATATTTGTTGGTTTAAAGTCACATGGTAAAAATATAATGATTTTCTTTAAAACATCATTTATTTTATGTTACAGGTGGAACTACTTTTGATAAAAAATAATTAAAAAAAAATAGAAGAAACCTTTTTTTTTTTATATAGATATAATAATTGAAACATTTAGCATCTACTCTATAATAATTCTTATTTATCATTAGGTAATGACACTAACCTATGTGTAAAAATATTTTTTAATTTGTGAGAAAATGATTTGAGTCCAATTCTATATTTGATGACAATAAATCATACCAGTTAGGTTAATTAGAATCCACAATAATAATAGAAGAAATTTAATAAATATTTACATTGTATGTTACAACAAATCTTTTTTTTTTTCTTTTCTTTTCTTTTGAGAATGTACAATGAATCTAATGTGAAGTATTTATAAGAGGTTAAACCTTAGGCTAACCATATATTAAACCATGGATACTAGATTTGTAGTACAAGAATACATTGCTTGCACGCCAAATAAAAATGAACTTAGGCCTTCACTTAAAAATAAATAAATAAATATTTTGATTTAAAAAAAATATTTTATATTAAAGATTTCAAGCCCAATCCAATCTAAACTTGGATGGAGAGAGTTGTACATAATTATTCATGATAAAACATTTTTATCTTTGCATGTAAATTAATATGGCCATATGGTCTAGTAGTATTTTGCTCATTTGATGATTGGATTAATACTTAATTAGTTGGAATCTCTTAATATTTTCATTCAAAATATTTAGGACTCATTCTTAGCTATCGAATTAATGAAAAAAATAAAAATAAAAACCAAAGGGTTAAATATGTTTGCTTGCGTTCAACAAAACGTAGCATTATACATATAAGAAATCATAGTTAGTATTCATATAATAATAGATAATAGACTAATAGTAGATTATAGTTTATTTATGTAGAGAGAAAAAATTCATCATCGCAATATTTTTATGTTTTCTTCATAAAAGCTCATTGCCCCAGGAGCTTGTTCCATCAAAAGACTCAAAATTGTAGTTATAAAAACTGGAATGGAGAAAAAATCGAAAAGAGGATTGGTTTTTGGTTCTTTGATTCGATTGGAATCTAACCGATAATCAAACCGGTAAAATCATAAATATTTTAATTAATAGTTTTAGAAATATATATATATATATATATATATATATATATAATATTAGTTTATAACTAATAATATAGTCAAAAGAATCAAAAAACTGCTAAGTGCTAGATGTGATAAAAAGGAAGTTCATTTTAAATTTTAATTAAGTGAACAATTTCACTTGCACCTATCACTTTCATTCCTTTATAAAATAAATTCAAATGTTCTAAAATCAATAGATGCATGCGGATTGCGGACAATATTTTTTTTTTACAAATTTTTAATAACTATTAACGTGGATTGTTGACATTGGTACGTAATAAAAGTGATATCAATGATAGACTTATATAAAATAATATTACTCCAACTATAATTTACCACCTTAACAAATTATAAAAATGTAAATAAAATATTTTGTATCTCTAACTGCAAGGGAAATGGGAAAAATGCAATGCAAGAAAACAAAAACTTTCTTTAATCATTCTTCATCCTTTTATTATCAAAGTAAGAGTAATCGTATATTAAACCCACACTTATATATATTATCCTTAAAGAATTGTCATTCATGATTATGCGTTGATTTAGGGCTGGATTGATTTGAATGAACCTACACGTTCAAAATGGATCAAATGACTTAGGTAGCATAGCGTAATGCTGACCTAAACTTGTTCGATACTTAAGTCAATAATCTCTTATTTTTGTGTGAAATGGAGTTGTAGTAATTGTTTTCACAAGCCTAGGTTTGGCAAAGTACAACCAATAATATAGTCTGGACTTGGCTTGTATCTAGTGGCCAGTTTTATTGGATACGTTGAGATACAGACATATATCCTCATTGTAACATGTTTAGTAAAACTGGCTACTAGATACAAGTGCAACCCATATAGCCTTTGCCTTTAGGATGCTTCCTTTCTCCACAATTCTTGCCATTTTAGTGTCATTGGGGTTATGGCTATGTTCATGACCCGGGATCATCTTCGAATAATGCGTAGATCCTCGGGGAATGGGCAAATAAATGTGAAAATGATTTATATATAGTTAGTTAGGCAACGCTTGAAACTATAAGGGAAAGTAGACATCTCGAGTTTTAGAAAATCGAGATCCATTTACATAAATCTCGAGTTTTAGAAACTCGAGTTTCATGCAAAAAATTTTTTAGTTTTATCGCCTCTATAGTGACGTTTTTAAGTCATATAGTGACGTTTTAAAATCCTATAGCGGCGTTTTATCTGCAAAATTTTTTCATTAAGTGTTCAATACTAGGTTCGGGTAGCCCTATAGTGGCGTTTTTATGCCCTATACTGACGTTTTAAAGCCCTATAGCGGCGTTTTCTGCTAAATTTTTTTATAACTCCATTTTTAAGTCCTATAGTGACGTTTTTAAGCCCTATAGTGACGTTTTCAAACTCGAGTTTTTAAAACTCGATTTTCTCTTGGATTTTTTTTTTACAATCAAGCCTTAAAAACTTGATTTTTTTCTTGAACTCGAGTTTTAGACACTCGAGATGCTAGTTTTCAATATTCTTTTCAACGTGACAACTAACTAAATTTTTTAATATTTATTGTTATTTAGAAAAAAATTCGTAGATCCTCAATCCCATCACTTCACAATTAGGCTATTTCTCCTAATTGATAAAGGTTGCACTTGAAAGCAGTTAAGATGCTACAAAGAAAACAATTTATTTATTTTTTTATATTCCAAATTATTCATGGCTTCAGTCAATCATTCGGACAACTAAATTTTTGATTTCAAAATATAGATAGGCCTGAAAACTTTTAAATAAGGTGTCGCATGTATAAAATATTCCATATACGACTATACGAGTAGTGGGATTTTTCAGAAATGCCAGTTAAATTTGTGAGTTTGTTCTATCGAGACACCACAGCTGTTAGATATAAAAAATGAAAGTTCACCCTTCACAACCTGAAAAAAAAAAAAAAAAAAAAAAAAAAAAAAAAAGAAGAAAGAGCTAATCAAATTTTTAAATAAAATCAACGATTTCACTTATACCCGTGACACTTATTTCAATTTAAAATATGAGCAATGTATATACAAAAAAATTCATAAATTTTTTTACTTCACTTGAGTTGACAAGTTTTTATTGGTTTTTAATTAAACTCATAATTAACATAATTTTTTTACCTATCATTAATAATCTATCACCCAAACATATATGAAAAATTTTGTCAAATTTTTTATGTCTATAAACTTTATTTTTAAGATATACTCAAGAGTAATGAAGAATGGCTAAATCTGATTTCGTGACTAATACAAAGGTTATACTTAAGAGTTAAGATGCTTTTGCAAAGAGTCAATGACATTTTATTTTATTTTTAAAAATAATTATGGCCCTAAACAACCAATAATGGAGTTAGCTAACTAATTTTTTTTAGAAGGCATCAAAATTAGGGTAACTCCTTGAATATATATATATATATATATATAAAGGAGGGTTTGTACTTTGTACGTTTAGGATTATATACAGTAGTGAAGGGATTTTTCAAAGCCACCCCACCGCTGGCTACCATGTTCAGTAGTAATGTTCATCAATAATTCAAATTGCATTTCAAAAGTCCAATATGAAAAGCCATAACTAAAGGGCTAAAGGCATAAGTGGGACACTTATATAGGCGGATACAATGTTGGAAGAGAAAATCTGCGAATACAATTTTTGTCATTTGATAGGCTGTGAGTGATGGAGAAAAAAATTGACGATGAATTCATGTGAAAATAATAAGCAGTCAATTATAGTATACCATATCAAAATTACAGTAAAAATTTTGTTTCTAGAAGAACTTAGAATTCAAATTTTGAGGAGTTTATTTTATACTTTATAGTTTCACATGGATGCAGTGCTGTCAGGGTTTACCAAATGGGCACCAACAATCAACATGGGACATGCACTAATAAATTGAAGCACAAACGCGTTTTGGCCGGCGCCTAAGCACTAATGTGTCTATGTTACAACACTATATTTTAAGTCGCTTCCAACCGTTTGCCTTTTCTTATTTTTTTTCTTATTTTTTTTCTTTTTTTTTTTTTTAAAATTTGGCCCGGCCCTCCAGCATGTTATGGTGTTGAACATTATATCAATCATGCATAGATGTTTAACGGTTACTTCTTCTCACCAAAATCATATATTTAAATGTTGCTATTAGCAACCTATAGTTGTAGGGTTCCTCTAATATATTTAAATAAAAAGGGTATTTTTCTTCTATTATTCTAATTATATTTAAAATTATTAAAATATCAATTTAATGGGCATTAGATAATACTTTCTAGTTTTTATTGGTGAAGGTTCTTATATTCTAGCAGTGTACTGTTGATTTTAATAGACTTTCATTTTTGGTTTATACTCTTCAACAAAGGGTTTATTCCTTGGTCTTATATATATAAAAAAATGTTTTATTCCTTGGTGGAAGAATTTGGAAGAAGGCAAAAAAAGGGGGCTGTGTTTTAGTTTTATGAGAATAGTAGAGAGACAACTATTTTTTTATAATAATTTTCTCAATTTGTACTGACATTATTTTTTATTAAGTGCCAATTATAACAACTCACATCATTAGTTTTTTTTTTTTTTAAATTGTCCCTAAACTTATTTATGTTTTATTTACGCTCTTTTGGATTTTGCTAGATTAAATTAACTTAGAAGCCTAGGTTCTTGTTCCTGTTTCTGTTACATTAAATTAACACAGTCATCCATGCTTAAGCATAATATAACCTATAAAGTATAAACAAGAACCACTAAGAATGGAGGAATGCCATTGAGCTAAAACCCATTCACAATATAGGTTCTTTTGTTTTATAATTTATGGTCAACAATCAAAGCCTTAAGTTTGTCTTTTCTTCTTCTGCTCTTCTTCTATACTTCCTTTGAAAATTCTTATGCTTTGTTTCAAAAACTAGAAAAATCATTATGGATTCTTATTCACCTTCAGCTTTAGGCCTTTCTTTGAAACTACAAGGATCTTTACATTGAGTTTACTGTAGCAAATTGTCAATGCCTTGACAATTCACTCCAAGGAATCTCCTAGGAGATTCCTTGGAGTGATGGATGTTCTAATTCATGTGGACATTGTCAAGGAGGTTCCTTGGAGTGATGGATATTCTAATTCATGTGGACACAAAGGACTTAGGAAATTCACTTAGGAAGATTCCGGTTTTGGGGCTACTATGTCAATGTGGAAGGCAAGTGAGCCGTTTGCAGAGGTTGTGATAGAAAGTTTATCTGTACAAAGATTTTATAATTAAATTGTTGTAATTGTTTTTCTTATAGTATATTTCCTGCGGGACAGGTTTCCGAAGTGGTTTTTCCATTAAAGAAAATTTTCATTGGTTTTTCTCTTTGGTATAAAATCTTGTGAATTACTTTTATTGCTTAGACCATAGGTATCTAAATCTTAATAATTGGTGTGATTGATAAATAAAACCGTAAACTCCACCCTATTGATTGTGTAAATAAAATTTTCACATAAAGTGTGCGTTTGGTTCCAAATTTAAAAAATCACCCTATTTAGCTCATTTTTGCTACTATTTGTGTGCCCCACTGTACTTTTTGGTACTATTCATAAGTTTCACAGCTAACTTTTATCTTTATTTATAGTACTTTTAGCAAAAAGTTTTCAATTTTAACAAAATAAGAGGATCTCAAATAGACCCAAAATATGAGAATATTGTGTTAGTTCTATTCTAAATGAACAATAATAAAAATATTACAACATTATGTGTTAGTTATATTCTAATTGAAAAATAATTAAATTAATATGAATTATAATATTATAAAAATTGAAAAGAAATACCAAATATCTTAAATTCTTATAAAATTATACTAAGACAACATCAGCATCCTATTAAATTGGAATAAAAAAATAATTATAAAAAAATTTAACACCTTATACTGAATGAACATGTATTTATATCCCATAATATATATATGTGTGTGTATATATATATATATATATATATATATTTGTCCTAAATGTTACTAACTATGCTTAAGATTCAGAGCAAGATCCTTTCTCTCGAA
>NW_027069913.1:290974-351468 GCF_002906115.3 Quercus suber | reverse complement strand
AGCAGTGAATGCAGCAATGGGAGGCTGTGGAGATGGTGTAGCCAATACATGATCAGATGATGACATGTGATGAGTAGGCCGACGGTTCTCCTCAGAAATGAGCTCCTTGACTGCAGCATCAAGAGAAGGAGTAGGAGACCGACTAAGCAGAGAAGCCCTAGTAGGCTCAAAATCCTCACGCAAACCCATCATGAAGTGCATAAATCTACGGCGATCCCGATATTTGACAAAGAGCTCAATGTCCTTAGAACACACTAGTGGAGGATCTGCAGCAGAGAGTTGTTCCCACATAGTAGAAGTCTGAGAATAAAAATCAGAAATAGACTGACCTGTCTCTTGGCGCATTTGATAAAGTTTTGATTCAATGTGGAACTCCAAGCTTGAATCATTAGTACAATTATAGCGATCGGCCAAAAATTTCCAAGCAGCTTCAGCAGTCTCAAGACGAGGAAGGAGATTATGAATGGAGGGAATAGAGGTATTGATAAACCAAGACAAGACCTTACTCTGAATACTCTCCCATTCCTCTAGGCGTTCTTCATAATCATCTGTTGTAACTGTAGTCTTGGAAGATTCTTCAAGAGCTGTAGCTGTGGACTTAGGGTTTGGTACTGGCTTAGGAATTGAACCAGTCACATATCTCCACAGTTTTCGACCCTTGAGAAAGACAGTCATATTCTGAGACCATGCATGATAGCTAGTAGGACCATCCAACATAATGGTGATAGGACGTATGATGTCTCGTTCATTTTGTTGGGCCATAATGAAGAAAATGACCAAAAAATGAGACTTAGAGACCTCAAATGCAGAAACGGAGCCCAAAATCGGAATCTACGCGAAAAACTGAGCAAGACAGGTCCTGTTGAAAAATTTTGACTTGGTCAAAGTCAACGGTCAAAGTCAACGGCTTGGTCAACGACTCAGGATGCTGACGTGGCAGGATGACGTCACCTAGGGCTGACGTGGCAGGATGACGTCACTAAGGCTGACGTGGCAGGATGACGTCACTAGGGCTGACGTGGCAGGGGCTGGAACGGAGCAGGCGCGTAACCGGCGCGTGGGAGAGCGTGAAGGCGCGTGGGAGCGCGTGAAGCTTCGTGGAGGCGCGTGAGAGCGCGTGAGGCTTCGCTGAGGCACGTGGAGGCGCGTGTAGCGCGTCTTCGTCTGCCAGAAACTTTTGGTAGCGCGTGAGAGCGCGTGGAGGCTCCTTTGAGACAGTTTCTGCCTAAGTTTTGCTCGGGGAAGTCTGATCTATCACGTCGTATCTGTGATTTGACGATTTGATTGATAAATAGACTAGATCCGAGAGGTAGTGGTTGGATGTGACGGCAGTAACTCGCTTCTGACGGTGGCTATCGGTGAAGGCAAGGGCAGCGGAAGAACGCCGGAAAATACCACTAGGTCAGAGCCATGGCTCTGATACCATGTTAACAATATAAGGTGAGAGAGAATGACTGAATAGTCTGTATATTGATGTGTATCAAACAATGTACAAAAGAGAGCCTTATATAGGCTAAGTATGTGTGCAGTACAAGTAACATACTAGGCTAAGCCCAATGGGCTAACTCTAACCTAATCTATACACTAACAAGCCGTTTGCAGAGGTTGCGATAGAAAGTCTATCACTGTACAAAGATTTTATAATTAAATTGTTGTAATTGTTTTTCTTATAGTATATTTCCTGCGGAACAGGTTTCCGAAGTGGTTTTTCCATTAAAGAAAATTTTCATTGGTTTTTCTCTTTGGTATAAAATCTTGTGAATTACTTTTATTGCTTAGACCATAGGTATCTAAATCTTAATAAATGGTGTGATTGATAAATAAAACCGTAAACTCCACCCTATTGATTGCGTAAATGAAATTTTCACATAAAGAGTGCGTTTGGTTCCAAATTAAAAAAATCAGCTTATTTTACTATTTAGCTTATTTTTGCTATTATTTGTGGGCCCCACTATACTTTTTGGTACTATTTATGGGTTTCACAATTAACTTTTATTTTTATTTACAGTACTTTTAGCAAAAAGTTTTCAATTTTAACAAAATAAGAGGATCTCAAATAGATCCAAAATATGAGAATATTGTGTTAGTTCTATTCTAAATGAACAATAATAAAAATATTACAACATTATGTGTTAGTTATATTCTAATTGAAAAATAATTAAATTAATATGAATTATAATATTATAAAAATTGAAAAGAAATACCAAATATCTTAAATTCTTATAAAATTAAACTAAGACAACATCAGCTTCCTATTAAATTGGAATAAAAAAATAATTATAAAAAAATTTAACACCTTATACTGAATGATCATGTATTTATATCCCATAATATGTGTGTGTGTATGTATATATATTTGTCCTAAATGTTCCTAACTGTGCTTAAGATTCGAGAGAAAGGATCTTGCTCTGAGCACCAACCCAACCCAACCGGCAGGGCGGGTTTCAGTTTCACCATCAATTTTCAGCCCATATTGGCTCATGCTATATATGCCCATTATTGGGTTTATGAAGCCCCAAGACGACAAAAGAAAGTAAAGCTCAAAGTCCACAAGCGAAGCCCAAAGACCAAAGCTGAAACCGAAAACGTCCTCGACTACAGATCCGCTGTCAGTGTGGGTCTCTTGATTTCCATACGAACTTTTATAAATTTCTCGCGCGAGTTAAATGAATGAATTGGAGGGAGGATGTTAACGACAGGGTTTCCTTAACAGCCGTGCAAAAATGCATGCAAAATGTTTTGTCACACCACAATCACAACCAACTCTATCCTTTACTTTAAGGGGAAAAAAAAATTACAAAACTTGTTTCTAAGAACATAGAACGATCACTTTTAATCTTTAATGTGTCATTGTGTCTAATAGAACAATGATGTGTCAATTTTTAGTTTTGCCATTTATTTAAAGGACTAAAAACCATTGCTTTAAATTTCAAGGACTAAAATCAATAAATTTTTATTTTAATTATTAGAAATTGATAGAAAAGTAGAATTTTTTTTTTATACCTAGGGTGCTCCTCAAGATGGATGAAGTTTTCATGGTGAGAGGCCATGGGTTTGATTTTGTGGGGAACTCTCCACACACACAGACACATGGGAATGATAATTTCACCATGATTTTCCCTGTTCTACACGAGTTTTCCTCACCTCAAAGAGGTGAAAGAAAAAGCACAAGGCAAAATATTTAACCCCACTATTGAAACAAGGCAAGGGTAGATTTTAATCACCCTCTCCCAGGTATATTTACTAAAATATCATTATGCTTTCTATGATTTATAAAATTGACACGTGACCTTTAGAGACTTTGTAATTTTACTTTATTTTAATGGAATGTTGGATATATTAGGACTTTGTAAGTTTGTATATTTATTTTGCCAAACAATTTAGTGTTACATATTTTATTTTCATTATTGAGTACTAATAATGTACTATTACTTTATTAAAAATGTGATTTTTGTTATTACAATATTACTTGAGATTTTGTATTGTTGTTTGGTTAAATAATATGGTATGATTTATTTATTTATTTTTATATTAGTGTTAAAGATTTGTTTTATATTTTATATTATTAGTATGGTAAATTACACTAACCTCCCTTAAAGTTTCACAAAATAACACTATACAAAAGTTTAAGAAATGGCACTCTTGTCATTGACTTAAAAAAATGCAACATACGAGTCCATCATCTTTCACATCATTACTTTTCTAACAAAATATTCCATTGATGTGAGAGGGTATGGACTAATTTGTTGCTTTTATAAAAGGCATGGCTTCTTTCT
This sequence comes from Quercus suber, assembly GCF_002906115.3. Lineage (NCBI taxonomy): Eukaryota > Viridiplantae > Streptophyta > Magnoliopsida > Fagales > Fagaceae > Quercus > Quercus suber. The sequence goes on along the minus strand of NW_027069913.1, from coordinate 347,692 downwards.
TTTCCTTTGTTGAATATTGCTTCAAATTCTTAATTAGTTTTTGTTTGGGATTCCTTGATGTAGAAGGAAAAGTTTTTCCTTGGTGTAGAAGACAAGGTTTTTCCTTAGTGTGGAAGACAAGAATTCTCCTTGTCATAAAAGGAAAAGTATTCCTTATTGAAGAAGTAATTGGTATTCCTTGTTTAATAAGGAATAAGATTGAAGCCTTATAAATAAGTATTGTTGCAAAGAGTTTGGTGACTTTTGCCCAAGGTTCCTCCTACGTGGAGAGAGATGAAAAACTCTTAGAAGAATATAGTAGGTTTCTTTGAAGCGTAGTTGGTAGATTATTTGGAGTTGAAAGATCACCCATAGTTGTGTGTTGAGGGTCATTTGTTTTGCGAGTGTGAGTTATTGGGTGTATTGGGGCTTTGGGCTTGTGAGATTGTGTTAGTGAGGTTTTGTGAGTGTTGTTTGTTTGAGTTGTGAGTATTGATTAATGTCATAGTAATTCATATCATTGATAGTGGATATTTTTGTTGACGTGAACGTAAGCATAGAGTTGGCCGAACCACATTAAATATTGTTGTCCCTCGTGGATATTTTATTTTCTTGTTTATGTGAATGCGCTTCCGTTAGCGCCAAATCATAATAATCGACAACATCCTTCAATTTAATCAGAATCGGTGAAATGTGACTGGCTGACAAGGTAAAATAAAATTTAAACGATAACAGTCATAGCATACAGTGATACAACCCAGCAAAAATATGTAAAAGCATAATAACAAAGTTCTTTAAACTACAACAGTACAATTTGATATATACAAAACCCGGAAGCCAAACTGAAGGTAAAAGAAATTGTCCAACCAATACCAGCAATGCAAATAATGTTAAGCCTCTCTTAATTCTCCTTGCCTCCTTCAGGCACTAATTGTTTGGTATAAACACGGTGGCGCCTTTCTCTCCCATACATGAGCCAGAAGATTAGAGAGAGCATAACCGCAATAGAGACCATCACCAATCCTATATAGATCCATCTACTGTATTGCCGAAGACCAGGACAGTGATCCCTATATATTTCGCTGAAAGTTTGACGCACAAATGTGCAGTCTTCAAGCTCAACCAGGAAAGGACCATAATTGTACAAGGCAACACCCACATTTACTCCAGCCATCATCTGGTTGAAGAGGGCCGGGGTTAATCGCCCTGTTGTGATGCATATCCCAGTTGAAGAAACCTGGCAGACGTAGTTCATCCAAACCTGCATGGATTAAATCAAAGTATTAAGCCTTCTATTTTATGCTGACACCAGAGAATTACTGCCTAATGCTTCACAAAATTGGTTGATTTGGTAAAAATGAGACCATATGAATATGGGAAGAACTTAGGCGTTAGATTGCCAATTAAATTCAAACACTCGGCTGCATTAACTAATGCAGCACATACTCTTTCCCAAGGACAATTTAATTCAATGCAACCAAGTGTTTGAGTTTAATTGGAGGATCTAATATACTGTATCTAAGTTTTTCCCAATTATATGTATGGATGAGGACCAACTCCAGAAAAGAGTTTCCTGGCTCTCTTTATTTTATTCAAACATTTCGAAGTTCCCCAGTATTGCTAGGTTCTTACTTCAGTTGCATTGCTTGGTTCCACCTCACCATCAGAGCAATCACGTTCGGTGAAGTCAGGATAAAATGGATTGCAGAGGATTGGTACCAATGGGCCAGATTGATTCAGATACATTTGCTTGAAGTTGGGAGAGAAATTTATGTTAGAGACATTGGTAATGACTGAGTTGATCATATCAACAAGTTGAGAAGTGACTTCCTTGCTCCGCAACAAGGTTTCCTGTGCAGTTGCATTGTCCACGCAGGGCAGTATATCATCTAAAGCTGTATAAGAAGTTGGGTTTTGAACCCATTCATCCATTGCAACACAAGTGTCTGCAGCTACGCTAGTAGGTCAAAGGGACAAAAAAAAAAACACATTCATTGGTTAAAAATCAGCAGCAAAAGAACAAACTTTCAGAGGAAAAGGCAAAATTTATGTTTTTCTGAGAAAACATAAAAAGAAAAACACAGTAAAATTGCATTTAGAATAAACCTGCAAATTATCACAACTGTTGCAGAAAACTAAATTTTTAAAATTTTAAATTGGTTTTCATTATGAACACAAAACTAGCTTTGAAAATTTTAGCACTTGAGCAAAGGAGATTATGAATTTTCCTTTCTAACTTCTGTGACTGCTATTTCAAACTTCTATCACAAAGCACAGATGGCACCTTCTACTTTGAGAAATGATGGATAACTCTCTTAATGCGTTTAGGGTACAAGCTTAATGTGGTGGCTTGTAACAACTGAGAAAAGATCCATTCTCTTTGTATTAATAGCTTATAATAGAATATGATGATGTATAAGATGATGAAAATACTGCATAACACTATTATGCTTTGGCCTTTAGTGTCATGGCTTTGCAGGCAACATTGTGAGACAGTCCATCAGTCTTTTGCTATGATAAATATACCTAACATCCAATGAGCTCTAGCTTCAATGGCACCTCCTCCTCTTGTAAGAGCAAGGTCTAGGGAGAGGTTGTAGGTTCAAGACCCATTAGATGCATGTAACTTTTCCATAAAAAATTATAAATATACCTTATTTTGTACTGTAACAAACCTGCCATCAGTTTACGATAAACTAAATGTCTAGCTTTACCACAAAATATCAATTAAAAAGTGAATGCAAAAAGCACATGAATAAGACAATACTAAGAATAGACAACTAGAACAATGCCCTTACTCCTTAAAATAGAACCATAAGGAATTGTTAGGGACTCCTTATCATCATTCTTTAAATATTTGCAGTCAAACTGAATGCAAGGTTGCAGATCTAGCCATAGTAATCAATTTGGAAAGTGGTAAGCAACGTAGAATATAGAAAAGAGCAACAAAACCATAAACATAGAACAGGACAGGGGAAACGGGATACAAGGAATCTATTGGGATATGACTGAAAATTATAATGAAACTATGTTAAAGAGAATTCCAAGGGTGGGAAATGTCCACTTCAAAACACATATCAAAAGAACACTTCAAAAATTTTCGGAAATAAGGACAATTGCATGATTCAAAAAACTTAAAACCAGTAGAGGGCTTAATCTTGGGTAAAAGATTTTTCGGTAAGTAAAGCATCTACTTTTCAAAAGAAAATTGAGCTAGACATCATTATCGAGCTAAATTTATACTTTTCCTATGTACAGATGTAACATCTGAGAGAGTTTTCACTATTATGAGAAATGAAAAGTGTCTCTACAAACCATTCTATTATACATGACTAGTCAAATGAATTAGCCAAAGCTTGCTTGCAAATATATAAATAAGGAAAAACATATACAAGAAAACTATAAACTTTACACAATATCACAAAAACTTACTTATGGAGAAGAAGGAACGTGCCACACAAAATAAAGGTCCCTGTAACAAGTATCCATCCAGTGATCACCACGCTGCACATTTTTAAATTAAACCATTCTGTGAGAAAAGTTCCTAACTAGATGCAGAAATAGTTGAAACATAGAATGAGGGAAACAACATAAAAGGAAAATGAGGTGCTGCACCATAACAATATTACTTACATGTAAACAAGAGACTGCATGCCAAATACAGAAAATACTGAAGCAAAATAGCAGTACAATGATGAATTAGTACCTCTATGGAAGATTTTAGAAATTATCAAAGATAGAAATACATGGGATCTTAAAAAATCTACTGAAGGGGCTTACATAATCCAAGAAACGTCAAGACAATCATAATAGCAGCGATTACAATAATTGCAAGTCTCCTGCATGAACATTAACATGCACATTTAATGATCAAGATAGATGTCAGAAGCACAAAAATAGAAGAAGCAAGCCTTATAATTTTTCATTACACAGAATCCAAGAGATCATGCATGTCTTCTGAATTCTCCACTGTTCGGACAGCAAGGGTACTAGCAGAAGAATTAATCTTGGTTTCAATCTGGTCAATATCAGTTTGAACATTTGAAGGTAGAAAAACTTGATCCACTCCAACCTGCTTAGCTGCACCAAGATAATCTGACACGTTCCTGAGCTTCTCAACTGTGAAATCTGCCTGATGTACAACATACTCCAATGTATTTGTTGTACTACGGTGAAACCTCTCCTGACCAGTATATAAAATAACACATCCAATACTGTAACCACAGTACAATACATCAGTTTATTACAGAAGTTCAACTTAAAACCAGAGAGAGAGAGAGAGAGAGAGAGAGATATGTACATGGTTGTTATTGTGAGAATTATGAGGACAATAAGAGAAAGAACATAAACTGTCTTGGAATAGCCAAAAGACTCCTTTTTGCGACAGAAATGAAAGAGACAAATGAGACATAGGCACAGTCCAAAAGCCAGGAACCAGACTGCAGCGATGACAAACAAAGGAACTGCAGTAAAACCCACTGACTGCATTCAAGAGAAATTTGGAGAAAGTTAAGAAAAATAATACAACTATTCAAAAGTAACCAAAAACCAAACTAAGCAGAAATAAAATTTATCAAGTACAAATAACTAAGATGCAGGAGCGATAACTACTTCAAGATATTTAAGTTACACTGAAATTAGAAGAAAAGAAACCCAAAGGAGAGATTTGTTTAAGGATCATTGAAAGTCATTCCTATTCAAATGATAATTGATTGCAAATTACAAATATCATTGACATGAGTATGAGACCAAGACCTCAATGAAAATGTGAAAGAAAGAAAAACCAAACAGGGATTCTTTGTTAGACTTATTTGGTTCAGGGGCGTGTCTGCATCCAGAGTTAAACCAAGGTCTGTTATTGATAGAAAATTGGATTATTCTCATACAATAATTGTAACTGGAACTGGATAGCCTTGGATTACTAATATAAATTTTTTTTTTTTATATGCAGTGTATTCACTTTCTGCCACCCCAGCCTCAAACCCCACCCGTTTTTTTTTAATAGTTTGGGCCTTGCTATCAGCTTGCAATTTACTTACAGAAGAAAAAGTGACAAAACTGCTAATACTGTACCTCAATAAGTTTCATCATCAGTTCATAAATTTTTTAATCTTGGAAAATATTAGGAGGAACCAATTTATGATATTAAAGGTGCAGAATCTTGATAAAAGTAGTTAATAGAATGATCAAGAAGTATCAACCCAAACTTCATGATTCTCTACATCCACATGCATTGCATGATCTAAAAGAGAGCTAATTCAGTCAATGATTATTGATTAATTATTCTCCAAATGCCAGCTTTCTTCTTTTAGACACTTCACTCGTCTCTTTCACACCAGACACATCTAAAATATCCATGAATTCTATATATTTATTTTTTGACACCCTCCACCAAAGCCATTGCCTCTAAGAATAATAGCAGTGTCATGTTCCCTTATGTAACAGGAAATATATGTGTATATAATCAAATAAGGCTTAATCCCAATAAATTAGGGTATTGACCGCATAAATTAATTGGGATCAGTCATATATTTCTGGCATTCTATCCTTTCTAAAACCGTACTCTCTACGCCTTTGCACACCCTCAACTTGAAGTAAAACTCTTTTTTTAACTGGTGCATTAATAGATCTCAGTTGCACATAACCAAATCATCTTAAACAACTCTCCCTATTTTCTCTAGAAGACCCGCCCCTCCTTTTGAACAAATAACTTCATTCCTCATCTTATCTTTCTTAGTATTCCCTCTTTCCACAAAGTTCCTACGATATGTTTTAATAATATATAAAAATGAAAATAAAAAGTCGTGACTCGATCAACTTAAATGAGACGCCAGCATTCTTCTCCAAAAAAAAAAAAGGCTACATCAATATACCATCTTCTATAACTAAGTTCTTTTCTTAATCAAGGTTTTCTCTCTCTCTCTCTCTCTCTCTCTCTCTCTCTCTCTCTCTTTTAATTTATAAATCCTTCTTAATCTTTAAGTTTCTCATTGAATGTTTCTCATTGATGCAATACTCCTCTCATACGCAGGCGGGTGCACACAAGCAGGACCCGTCATACATTTAACAATAATGTTGCATATGCACACGGGGATACAATTTTTTTTTTCTTTTAACAAATAACACGTTACATAAGACATCACCTTGCTAAATAGATACTACCTAGTTTGCCCAATTTTACTGAATGGAGTAATTTCCTAAACTATCCCTCCAACACAAAGTCACAAACAATAATGACAGTCTGTCATAAATCAGTGGTGAAAATTATTAGGTAGTTTCAGAAAATAGTAATAGTAATGTGACGCTCCCTCCCACGTCACCATACTCCGGAATACTGATAATTACTCATATACCACACTCATGCTTACCAATTAAAAAGAAATCCAACCAAAGTACAAGTCTACAAGACATCTAAGTATCGATTAGGATCTTCTAAAGTTCTTAATCTTAAAATTGTATCCATCCATTTTGAAATAAGTGATAAAATAGCAAAGTATTAGATTTTATCAGGTAATCAAAATTTATACTAAAAATCAGTATCGCCATTTTCTGCAAAATTCAATCCACTCATATCAAACTGCATAAATTTATATGGTAGGGGGGTTTGATAAACTTACAGCCCAGTAATGGCGATCATGGATATTCCATCCTTTGGTGTATTTTTTGAAGCCATTAAGAGGATCTTTTCTCTGAGTTCTCTCTGAAGCCAAGATAAAATTTGAGTTCACAACAGGTAAAACAGTGGGACCCCCCACAAAATACTTCCGAGTCTTCATATCAAGGTTTTCTCTCTCTCTCTCTCTCTCTCTCTTTTTTTTTTTTTTTTTTTAATTTATAAATCCTTCTTAATCTTTAATGGCCTGTTTGGATGTTTAAAAAATGAGGGGGAGTAGAGTAGAGGGAGGGAGAGTAATCTAATTACCTTGTTTGGAAGTTTTTTAAGGAAGGAGAGGGAGGGGTTTGGAGGGGTTTCAACTCCCTCTAGCCCCTCATTTTTAATTCCCCCAAATTGGAGAGATTTGGAGGGAGAGTAGAGTACATAAACTATTAACCAAGTAAATTACCTAATTTACCCTTATTATATTAACAAAATTACACAAGGGGAAGGACTAATTATTCCCTTCCCCTTTACTAATTTTAAAAACATCCAAACAAGGTGGAGGGATAGTTTCTCATTGAATGTTTCTCATTGATGCAATACTCCTCTCATACTCAGGCGGATGCACGCAAGCAGGACCCGTCATACATTTAACAATAATGTTGCATATGCACACGGGGATACAATTTTTTTTTTTTTTTTCTTTTAACAAATAACACGTTACATAAGACATCACCTTGCTAAATAGATACTACCTAGTTTGCCCAATTTTACTGAATGGAATAATTACCTAAACTATCCCTCCAACACAAAGTCACAAACAATAATGACAGTCTGTCATAAATCAGTGGTGAAAATTATTAGGTAGTTTCGGAAAATAGTAATAGTAATGTGACGCTCCCTCCCACGTCACTATACTCCGGAATACTGATAATTACTCATATACCACACTCATGCTTACCAATTAAAAAGAAATCCAACCAAAGTACAAGTGTAACAAGTCTACAAGACATCTAAGTATCGATTAGGATCTTCTAAAGTTCTTAATCTTAAAATTGTATCCATCCATTGTGAAATAAGTGATAAAATAGCAAAGTATTAGATTTTATCAGGTAATCAAAATTTATACTAAAAATCAGTATCGCCATTTTCTGCAAAATTCAATCCACTCATATCAAACTGCATAAATTTATATGGTAGGGGGGTTTGATAAACTTACAGCCCAGTAATGGCGATCATGGATATTCCATCCTTTGGTGTATTTTTTGAAGCCATTAAGAGGATCTTTTCTCTGAGTTCTCTCTGAAGCCAAGATAAAATTTGAGTTCACAACAGGTAAAACAGTGGGACCCCCCACAAAATACTTCCTTGAAATAAGTGATAAAATAGCAAAGTATTAGATTTTATCAGGTAATCAAAATTTATACTAAAAATCAGTATCGCCATTTTCTGCAAAATTCAATCCACTCATATCAAACTGCATAAATTTATATGGTAGGGGGGTTTGATAAACTTACAGCCCAGTAATGGCGATCATGGATATTCCATCCTTTGGTGTATTTTTTGAAGCCATTAAGAGGATCTTTTCTCTGAGTTCTCTCTGAAGCCAAGATAAAATTTGAGTTCACAACAGGTAAAACAGTGGGACCCCCCACAAAATACTTCCGAGTCTTCATTAAGTGCTCCTGCTCCACACTATACTTTCCCTCATTTTCCCACCCTGGAAAATAAAAATAAATGATGGAAGGAAAGAAAGAAAGAAACATTAATGTTCCATCCACAAACAGCTTCAATGACAATGGGGTTGGAAAAACAAAAATGTTATGGCTCCTCTGCTTGGTTGTTAGAGAAGTAGGAACTTTGTGGATACAGTGTGATGTAGTCTGTAGTCATACATTATTCTCAGCAACCAAACAGAAAGAAACAGAGTAGTGGAGAGGGAGTACCTGAAGTGGGTGGCGTTGCTAGTGGAAAGTGAGAATAATGGCCGTGTGAAAGGGAAAAGAAAGTAGCAGAGAAAAAGGTGGCTAGAAAGTAAAAGAACAGAGAGCTGTAACATAACATTATGAGAGAGAGAGAGAGAGAGAGAGAGAGAATTCTTGTTGTTCAGTACTGGTTTTAGAGAGAGGAAGAGACAGGACCGTTTGGGAAATGGGAAGGGGATGGAGGTAAGTGAGCATAGATTACTCGTTACTCACTAGTCATTACTCCTAGTCCTAGTTACCTTGCTGGTTCCCACCACCACCTTGTGCCGGGAGATTGTGACGGTTTTACCCCCTCTGTGTTTTTGCTTTTTTTTTTACTTTTTAGTGGCTTTTTAAGGGTGACGTTAATGGTGGCTTAAGAGAAATTAGCAATATTTTAAGAAAATTTTGATATTATTTTTATAAAAAATTATCAAATTTTTTATTATTTTATTATTTCCTTATAAAATATTTCTAAAAATAGTTTTTAAACTACTCTTAACTCTTTCATATGTAACAAAAAATAGTTATTTAGAGTGTGTTTGGAAAGTAATGAAATCCACGGCTTATTAGAGTTTTTAGTCTATTTTTACTACTATTCATGGGTCAATTGCACTTTTTGTTACTATTTATGAGTCTCATTGTAATATTCAACTGGCGTTTAGCACTACCGCGCACCTTTAGTGTGGTGATCACTCTACAAGTATAAATGTTTGTGAGGTGTGGGGGATAAGAGCGGAGGTTCAAGTTTCTAGGAAGGAACTTCACACACATATAAACTTAGATTATGCTAGAATAGAAATTTCATCTTGTATCCGGAAAAAAAAATGGCTTTTAGCTTTTTTCTATAGTAATTTCAGTAAAAAGTTTTAAATAAACTGTTTCCAAACTTACTCTAGTCTTTTTCCAAACAAACACTGCATCAGCTTATTTAGGTTTTTTTTTTTTTATTCTTTTTTTATGATTTTGTTTTTGGTGAAAGGATGGTTGTACTGAAAAAAGTAAAAATTTAAAAATTGCACTTAATCAAATAAGTTAAAAGGTTACATGGTAAATTTCAGTTAGTTTAACTGGTAAAAAATTTTTATTGTTAAATAAAATATATGGGTTTGGTCAAATGGTTTTGTTTGTTGCTTTTATTTAAATTTGGATCCTTTAATCATGTTTATAAGGAGGGTGGCTTTTTTGTTGTAATTTCTTGGTAGAATAAAAGTTTTCGTTCAAGCAAAAACAAATTTTTCCTCAAAATTTACAATTGGTTAGCATGTATTTCACTCTTAACAAAAAAATAAAAATAAAAAGTCTTACTATGTTGCTTTAGAGTATTAGCATCAAGTCTGCCAAATGCTAAGATTTTTAGTATTTAGCATACCAAACACTAAAAAGTATACTTAATGAGACGTGTCAAATCCCAATTTTTTACAACATGCTACAATACCCTTCTAGAGGGGTACTATATAATGTTTTAAACAAAATTTGTTATTGTTTAAATGTGGAGAGAGAGAGAGAGAGAGAGAGAGAGAGAGAGAGAGAGAGAGAGAGGGGGGTTTGAGTTTAGAGAAATTAAATGATTTTTTATTGGTTATTTATATTATTTTAATGTATTGTAATGTTAAAATAAAACATTTGATATAGAGTGTAATGTTAAATGTTATATTAAAGTAGAAAAAGTAGGTTTTTGTGTGTTATATTACCATTTGGTATAACACAACACTAGTATTGGATGTGCTATATGTATTTAGCACACCAAATACCAAAAAACAAACTACAATAGATATCTCAAATGCCATAAAAATTTAGCATTTGTGATCATACCAGCATTCCCATCAGGCGTTGCAAAATTATGTCATTTTAACACATCAAAAAACCTACTTTATTATTTTACCACATCATTTTACANAAAAAAAAAAAAAAAAAAAAAAAAAAAAAAAAGCTCAAAATCTTCAACAAAACCCCAACCCAACAGATCAATCAATGATCAAACTCAACCAACCATCAGCGGCGAGATCGGTGGCTAGAGCTGTGGAGGATGACATAGCTTCAAATCGACAAGCAAAGCTTCAGATTGGCAAGCAAAGATTGGAGAGCTCTGCTCTAGATTGGCGAGCTTCAATCCGCGAGTTGATCTTCAGATTGGCGAGAAAGATCGGTGACCAAAGATCTTGAGCAGCAGAGAGAGAGAGAGAGAGAGAGAGAGAGAAGAAATGAGAGATACTCCCATCAAGTAAGAAAGAAATGATAAAAAAAAAAATTATGCAACATGCTATAATGCGGTTTCATAAATGAAACCGCATTGTAGCATGTTGCAAAAAAATTTGAGATTTCTAACATCTTATGAAGCATGAATATTGGTGTTTGGTGTGTCAAATGTCAAATATTTGGCATTTGATACACCTGATGATAATGCTCTAATAGTAGAAGGGTACGGACCCAAATGCTAAAATAAACTACAATAGGTGGTTGGTTAGCTGCTGCTTATGGGGGTGGGGAAAGTTTTTTATTTGTTTGCTAAAAAATAAAAAGAAAAAATAGGAGTTTTTTAAAGTTATTTTAATGAATAATGTGTTAAAGTAAGAGTTGTGATGTTGGGTGTATTGTAAATGTTATGCTATAATAAATAAAGTAAAAGTAACTTTTCTATATGTTAAAAAATAATGCTCTTAGGTGTTCTTGTATTTTCAAGTACCATGTGAATGAGTAGACTAGTAATAGTGACTCTTCCATTCCCAAGTTATTCTTGTTGAGATTAGGTGACTTTTAACATGTAAAACATAAAATATGTGAATAATCAAAAAATCAATATCCAAAGCTTCTAATTATTTTTCTTAAAATTCTGTAATATTTCTCAGGTGAAAGGCATGATGGAGTTTTCAGAAGGTTATGCTTATATATACAAAAAGATCGAATTAGATCATTTGATTAGAAATACACTTTTTTTTTTCTAGATGATTAAAAATATACATAAGTTGTTATTTGAGTTACCACCTAATCAATCAAGAAACCTTCCTATAAAATAGTTTGAAGACGAGTGTTGTGATTTCTCCAAATGTAATGGAATGATTGAAAATACAAAAGCATATCCTTTTCTTTGCAAGTGAAGAAAAATAAAAAGTCTGTTTGGATAGAACTTATTTTGCTAAAACTGAAAACACTATAGCAAAATAATTTTTAAATGTGTAAATAGTATCATGAGACCCATTTTTAATGAAAAAGTTGTTAAAAAGTGATATTTGTGAGTTCGTAAATAGTGCACAGGTGTACTGTTTACGTTTGTGCACTGTTTACGTTTGAAAAGTCAACATTTACTGCTACTATTCATAAACAGTAGCCGTGTTACTCACTGAAACAAGTAAAAAAAAAAAAAAAAAAAGGGAAAAAGGAGAGGAAAATGCAAAACGGGCAAACACTGAAACGCAATGCATATCCAAACCAGGCATAAAAACCTCTTAAGTCAATGATAAGATGATGCTTTGAAAACAAAGTTTAAAAACACAAAATGTTATAATTAGTGTATAATAAAAGTAAAACAAATCATATAAAAAAAAGTTATAAAAACTCGATTGAAAGTAGTATGAACGCATGTATTTTTGCGATCAAAAGGTGTACGACGTCGACGGCATAATCCAAGGTAAATTATTGGGGGCCAGGAAGGTGGAATTAAAAAACTAAAAAGTGAAGGGAGGGGTCACAAATTCGCAATGTCTGGTTGTCAAGCATAGAGCTCTTTCCCCTATAAAATTACACTTTTTGTGATTGTTTGACTCTTATGTCCATTCTGACCACAATTTCAGGATGTGTTTCTTGTCTTCCCGACTTTCCCGCCTTCGTTATTTGATATATATATTATATATATATAATATATATATATATATATTTTAAACAAGGATCCGTTTGGTAATGTTGTTTTATTAATATTGTTTGTATTTTTTAAAAATACATGTAGGTAAAAAAGAGTGAAAATAAATATAATGTTATTTAAATACTGAAAACTATTATTTAAATAACAGTAACGAATAGACTCTAAGAATTGCATTAAATAAAGATTTTGTCATTTTGACATTACTTTTATGAAAAATATATAATATAATTTAAAAAAATTAATTATTTTTTATTCTCCAATAAATTTTTCTTTTAAAATATTTTGTAATTCAAAACCCTTATAATATTTATTAACTTTTCCCTTTAAATAATTCAGGAATAGATGCAAGGTCATGACAATCTATTTTTCATAGTTTTCATGCTCTCCAGAACAAAGAAATAGTGGCTAGTAACTCATGTTTCTTAACAAATTTAGGATCTAATAGCATTCACATCAGTTTTTTATAAATTTTTTGTCTATTTTACACGAAAAAACCTATTTTTTCTATTTTACACGTCCACTTTTACAAAACACTCACATCAGTTTATCTATTCTACACATTTATTCAATAAAATATTCATTATTTTATAATTTTTTATTATTCACTCCCTCACTGCCCCCTCTCTCTCACAGACCCACAGCCACCATCACCACCATTATCAGAAACCGAAAGCCATTAAATCAGAAACCAATCTCCAGACACGTTGATCAAAACTCCATCAAAACCCACTCGATCTCCACCCAAAATCAAAGAAAAATCAACATCAGATCAACCAACACCGATCAACCCACACAAATAAAAATCAATGCCGATCAAAACGCCATCGTCTCCATGCCTCCACGCCTCCACACATACCCAGATCAACCCACAATCCAAATCAACCCAGACCAAGCAAACCCACACAAACCAAGACCAACCCACACCATAAACTCAGATTAAATCACCATCGAGACCTCCTTACGTCACTGCCATCAATCATCGACCCAACCCCACACCGCCACCATCGAGACCATGCCACACACCACGCGCCGATCTCGCCACGCTGTTACCCACATTGCTGATCTCGCCACGCTGTGAACTCCAGTGGCATGCTTTGAACAAGAGAGAGAGATGTGAGAGAGGGAAAGAGAACTGAGGATGAAAGGATGGAGTGGGTTTTTTGTGAGAGAAAGAGAGAGTGCACAACGCTTGAGAGAGAGGGAGGTGAGAATCAGGTAGAGAGGAGAGAGAAATAACTATTAAAAAGCTAAATACACACGCTACAGTGCCCGTGTAAATTTATATGGGTACTATAACTCGTTGATAATTTTACAAAAGTTTACACACTTTTAAACGGATTGATGTGGAGTGTTTTTTTTATTCAAATTGTGTAAAAGTTGTCAAAATGTATATTTTACACATTTATAAAAAAGCTGATGTGAATGCTCTAAGAGCATCCATATGAGTCTGTGGAAATTTTTTTTCATTTTACAAGTCTAAAACTTACTTTTTCTATTTTACACGCCTATTTTTACAAAACACCCACATCAGTTTGTCTATTATACACATTTATTCAAATAAAATATTAATTTCTTTAACCCAATGTTACAGTGCTACGGTGTCAAGCAAAGTCGTGCTACAGTACCGAGGAGAGAGAAAAAAACTATAAAAAAATGATATACACATGCTACAGTGTCTGTGTAAATTTATATGGGTATTGTAGCTCATGGATAATTTTAAAAAATTTTGCAAGATTTTAAACAGACTGATGTGGGCTGTTTTTGAACAAAAATGTGTAAATTTGAGTATTTTTTTTATTATACACACTTATACATGGACTGATGTGAATGCTCTAAGGCGGTCATATGCTTAAGCCCGTAGTTTTAAAAATTGAACATGACCGATTGATTCAATTGGGAAAAAAACTTAAAGTGTGCTTGGGTAAACTTTTAGAAAATATTTTAAGATGTATTTAAAAAATAAAATAAGACAATAAATCAAATTAGAATTTTATTTGAATTTCACTGCAGTTTGTTTTTAAATGATAGAAACAATGTTAAAAAAAGCTAACGAAACAAGCTTAATATCGTTAATCTATTTGAGTTGTGATCGCTTTCCAACTATCGAGAATACCTCAAAATTGGTGGTTGACATTCATCAAGCTCCTCAAATTTTGTTTCCTTAGATGATAGGGTGGGTTCTTACATTTAAACATGGTTTTCTTTATATATCAAGCACACTTTATTTTCCATAAAATCTCAAAAATATATAAAACAAGTGCTAGATTAGGGTTTATTTGATTAGTTATCACATGTCATTTGGATTTATTGTGTTCTTAATTGTACGATTTAAAGTTCTGTATTTTCTGTTGTTTTCGTGCCATAATCATTATATTCATGCATCACAACTTTTCATGATTCATTAACAGGGCGGCTTTACCTTAAGGTCAGGGGGTTCAAATGAACCCCCCGACCTGGCCACATATATAATTTTTAATAATTTTTTTTTAGCCCCTGAAATAAAATTTTGAACCCCTAACTCTAAATTTTGTTTAAACCAAACTAAATATGATTATTTTAATGTTACTTTCACAATATTTTCACGATAATTTTATTAAATATGTTAAGTGATAAGTTATAATTGGTTTTTATCAGGATCCACAACTAACATCACTTTTTTCCTACCTTTAACAACTTGTCACATGGGTTTTGTTGTGAAAGTGTTGTGTCAATAAAACTACTCTTAAAATATTTAATTTTATAAGAAAGAAAAAAAATGTTTCAAATTTTTGCGCATTTGTTAAAAAAAAAAAGACTTTTTTTCCAAGACTTTGGCTTACTTTTTCATTGACAACAGAAAAAAATTGTTTTTCCCTGCATTTTTTTTCTTCATCAACAAAAAAAAATACTATTGTTACAACTAACAAATTTGTATCTATATCTGTGATTTTTTTCTCATTCTCTCTATCTTTCTTTTTCCCTTCTACGTTTTCTTAGTTTTTCTCTCTATTTGATCAAGTAATTTAATAAATAATCTATAGATTTTCAAATTCAAAAAGTCTTTTAGTGTTTATGATGCCGAAAATCTCACCAGTAAGTTGCACGATGCTTGTACGCTCGAAACAACACCTGCACAACAAAAAGGAGATGACCTCACAGAGAGCACCGGTGTGGTGCCGGCCAAATACCCTCCGAAAGTCAAGTTAGAACTTCTTTCAACTCTAGAGTGCTAGAGAGGGGTTAATTGTGCGTACCTCGGTTTATGAGGGTATTGGGGTTTTTATAGTAGTAGAGAGTGGACCTCTCTTTCTTGGAGTAGAAGTCTTTTCCTTATAGGAATCCTCATAAGCGTGGATTGCGGGATCCTTTCCTTATAGGACTCTGATACGGGGCATGGAACACAAGCAACTTCCCATACGTGTTGGCCAAGTCTTAGCTTCAACAGAGTCGTCGGCCTCGAAACCGTCAGCCTTCTTTCTCCCCTTCAGCCAAGTTGGCGTCACCTTCTTGCTATACGAGTAACCAAGGAGCTTTGAATAACCGTCGGTTAGAACCGGAGCCTTCAGTCCCGGTTTATCTTGGTCCCGTCAGCATGATTCCGTCTGTCACCCGTAATTGGCCCGTCAGTCGAAGCTCGCACTGACGGGTTAAGCCCATGACACCTGCTATGATTATTCTTCCATATCAAGTGTTTACTCTAATTTCAAGAGACTGAACACTTGTATTATTAGTTATTTAATTATATTTGTTTATGAATTCAATAGTTGTTTTCTTACTGATATTTATACAAAATTAAATTTAGAATACTATTTTAGATTATTGTATAATGTATATAATATGGAAGTTGCACATGTAAAAAATAATAATTAATAATTAATTTTTATTTTATTTGCTCTCATGATAAATTTCTAGTTCCACCATTGTTGACCTTCTTAGAAAAAAATCCTGGGGCCACCACTAAAATCATTAATTAGAAGTTTAGAACAATGTAACTAATCATATGAGCATGATTTTCGTGTATATCTCATGTAGATACGTAAATTTATGAGTCTAGGTTAGTTTTATGAGCTAAATATGTCATAAATCATGAATTCAGCCCATAAAATATATAACATGTTCATGAATTGTTCATCAAATTTTCAACATGTGTTTTAATTTGCATCATCTAAACCATGGGCGGCGTTACTTAATGCTTAATTGAAACCCCTGACTTGATTTTTTTTTTTTTTTAAAATTTATATATAACTTTTTTTTTATTAGTATAGTTTACCCCTGAAGATATGTTTGTACACTTTGACTTAAATCTTGCACACCCTAACCACATATTAGCCCAGCCCAAAATCAAACAACAACATAGATCACATGTCTCTCTAAGAGTAAGAAGAGAATATTTGTAAGTCATAAATGTCTCTTTTTATTATAAATTTATGTTATATGTGTGAGTGTGTGTCTATTACTGATTGTGTGTGTTATTTTTTAATTTTTATTATGTTATTTGTATGAATTGTAATGCATGTGAATGTGTGTTGTGTACTACAAATATAATATAACTTTATATAATTTAATAATTAGAAAATATGGAGGATTTGTTACATGTGTGTATATTATTATCATGTTAAATAAATTTTTGTTATTAAGTTAGTGATTCAAGAACCAAATTAGTAAAATTAGTAATTATTTAAGCATTTTATTAGTTATGTAGATACTTAGTGTATTATTTATGTATGGATATGAATGTGGTTATGTGGGCCAATTTAATATAGTGACAATGGGTTGAGTTTTGTTATTTAATTTGAAATATATATATTTTTTTATAAAAATAATGACAAATAGATAATGACAACTTCATAAAAATTAAAAATATTATACAAACTTAATAAAATAAAATGGCCACACTTACCAATATTAACAATAAATAATGACAATTGATAATAAATTATATTATAATGATTTTAAAATATGAAAACCCAGAAGAAAATTGTAAAACTTCACATATTTGCGTTTTTTTTTTCAATAACTCAATATATTCAAATTCTTTTTTTTTATTATTAAATTTTGTTTGGTTCAAGTTTCTTAATGACCTCGTTGAACAAAATTCTTAGAGTCGCCACTGAATTTAAACTCATGGAAAAACCAAATAAAATGATGTTTTTCTTAGATTAATATCATTAAGATATAATCTTGGACAGATATACTCATATACGTGTCCTCTTTGCATAAAATGATAGTGTTTCGCATGACAAGTTTGAAATAAGTTAGATTATTACATTTCTAGATTTGAAATTTAATTTGAATTTTTGCTAATCTATGTGAAAAATGCTCATTCAAAATGTAATAACAATTTCTAGGACATGCGTTTTTACATGCTCATATATTCATGCACTTTCATGCATTAATTGTATGTGTCAAAATAGTTTACATGTATGTTTTTGTTTCTTGCTTATATTGGTTTAATATGTTATCAATTGTCATGTTAATGACTAACTTGTTTATATCTAGGTTTTTTTAGTTGTTATTTTCAATCATGCAAGACATGCATGAGTTATTTTTCATTTTGATTTTCTTTTGTTGTGCTTTTATCATTTAATGTATTGGTCATTGACTCATCGCAGCCTAGACCAATATTAGATTGGTCGGGGTAGCTGCATACATCCCACTGGTAACTTAATCTCTAAAGTTATTCTATTAAATGTAGATTAGGTATTTCCACATAAATTTATTTTGAACTGTATCTAGGATTAAAACCTTAAAATTAATTAACGATTCCATGTAAGTCCCTAAATTATTGGAAAACAATATTGGCAATTAAATCTCCGCCTTGAAATTCATAATTAGAGTATCCATTCTCTTGTCTAGGCGGTCTTATTAGGTTGCAGATCTTAGGTCGTCCCAACCAATGATCTTTTACCCTAGCATTATAAAAACAAATAATCTTACAAAAATTAAATTATAAAACTATGGATATAGTATGCAGATGCAATCGAATCTCCTAATATACTCGTCTCATTAATCGATTGCAAGAAACAAATTTCTCTACTCTAGTAAAGTTTGCCATCGAATTGAACGCGGACCAGTATGCTGGTGTGTTTGTTGCCATGCGTGAAAGTGAAACTTAACTTTGACTTCATATATATATATTTTTTTTTATAGAAAAAACCTAACATTGACTAGTTGCTTATTGCTCGTTGATTTTGTTGCTTATTGAAATAAATTTCTCATTGCTCATTGACTAGTTGCTTATTACAAATTTCTCATTTCTCATTCTTTATTGCTCATTGAATAATTTTTTGGACTAGGAGCTAATTGTTCATTGGTTATTATAGCTAAAAACCATCTATTATACGTGTCTCGATAAGAAAGCTTTCAAGCCATCAGGTATGAAAATTTTGCATGGTTCATTGGGAGAAAAACATTTATAATCTTAATGCTTAACTTTGTTATTGGATTGAGCTTCGCCTAGTATGGTGAGTGTATACATGACATGCCACACGTGAATTTTAACTAAATAATTCAATTTTGTATCGGAAGTCGTTTCTGTTTAGTAAGATGAATGACATATTCGGTATTGGTTATATAGGTCTACCGTTTCAAGATTATCGCTATTTATATATTTCTATACATTTATATATGTTTGTATTTATTTATGTAAGCATGAATTTATAAACATAAACTTTTAAATCCACATATTTTATAAGCGTAAAATTAGCTTAGGCACATTAACCTAATATATTAGCTTAACTAACATAACTTTTTTTTTTTTCAATTTTTTATATTGTACAGGCTAAAACCCTCAAAATATTTCTGATATGGACTATTACAACCCAATATTTTATTTGATACATTTTAGAGGAGTACCGGTAACTGATTTAATAGCTAGTATAATATATTTTCTTAGTAAGACCGGTACTAAGTACAATACTATTAATCTTAACATATTCAAATTTCACATTATATTGGACAATAAAAGCATATTGGTCATTGGTAAAAGGCTAAGATTTCTCATTCCCTTGGATGTATATTCCTAATATATCTCCCCCAAGACATATTACGAACCCAGGTGGGGGTTAAGACTTCCTAATCCCACAAAGTTGCATTTTTCATAGTTCTCCCTCGAGAACAGCTATGGACCCAAGAGGGGGCCTAAGCCCCTCCTGGCCCAAAAAAAGAAGAAGCTATATTTTGTCTCTTTTTTTTTTTTTTTTTTTTTAACTTGGAGTCCTGCTCTTCAAAACCTTAGCCCCCATTAGCCAACCCAAGTCATTTTGGTATTGGTTGAAATTAGTGTACCGTTTCGAGATTTTTGCTACTTATATATTTTTATACATGTATATATATGTTTGTATTTATTTATGTAAGCTTAAATTTATTAATTGTTATGTTTATTGTGGGGTCATAAAGCCCGAAGATGTACATCTACCTTCTATATTGGGCTTGAAGCCCATGGCCAGGCCCATAATCACATATGAGGAATATAATGGTGACCATGGCGGCCCAAGAAACCGTGCTGAGGATAACTCCGTCCTCGGCTATCCAAGGCCGAGGACGATGCAAAGAGACTCACCTACAAAAATAATCTTCCAAAGCATCCTGGAGCATGGCGGTAGAGCAATTCTAGGGAAAGCTGCAGCTTCCACATTAAATGCTCACAACTAACACTTTGGCCGCATTAATGTGGAAATGATACCTGAACAGTGGCTTCTCTAACTCATAGCTACTACCTAGTAGCTCTGATGGGAAGTTGACATGACAAAGACAATCAACAAACAGATCTGACATACACGTGTACAGTAGAAATGAAGGAGCAAAGTAGTATATAAGGAGAAAGGAGCCCTGAGAAGGAGGGAGGGGGGTTTTGGACCGGCGAAAGTACTGTAGCAACTTGAAATAATTCTATATCCATTGGCACTATCATAAAAGAAATAAGAAAGCTTAAGCTCCTCAGATTGAATTACTTGACCAGGTCCATATTCATTTTATGTGTTCATTCTCTCAATCATCCCTAACTGTTGTTGCACTCATCAAACGCCAATTCTTTTACCCATTCTTTACAAATTTATTGTGTTGGGCTTGTTGGGCTTGAGTCCACTTATCTTCGTGGCTAGGTGCTCAAATCCGGCCCCTACATTTATGTTTACCAACATAAAATAAATCCACGTATTTTATAAGCCTAAATTTTAGCTAGGCACATTAACCAAATATATTAGCTTAAGTAACATAAAATTTTGTTTTTCAATTTTTAAATTTTATTTATATTGTACAAGTTGAAACACCCAAAATATTCCTAGTACAGGCTAATACAACTTGATATTTTATTCGATACATTTTAAAGGAGTCTCGGTAACTGGTTTAATAGCTAGTACAATATATTTTCCTAAAACAATTGGAACTAGTACAGTAATTTTGATCTTAACATATTCAACTCGCACATTATATTGGACAAGGAGAGCGTATTGATCACTGGCTAAGACTTTCTGAACACACAAAATTACATTTTTCATGCTTCTCCCTTGAGACCAAGGACGAACCCAGAGGGGGCAAAAAAAAAAAAAAAAAAGAAGCTATATTGTGTCTTTTAAAAAAAAAAAAAAATTAGTTGGGTTCCCTCTCTTCCAAAACCTTAACCCCCATTAGTGAACCCAACCTAGTCCAACCCAAGCAATTTTAATACTATATGGATATTTATTTGAAGTTATTTATTTATTTTGCTTATGCTCTAGCCCTCTTAGCTTGAAATTCTTGGTCTGTCCCTATCTAAGACCCACCGCAGACGTACACATTTTTAAGTTGAAGAAATTCAAGAGTCAACCATTGAGGTACAATTTAAAAATTCTGAAAAAAATATAATGCAACAAAAATTTCTTATGCTTTTTTTTTTGGGGTGAATAATACAGCAAAAATGTCACTCATTTTGTTCATTTGAATAACTATAGCTGAGGTATAAATAAATTTCTATTATTCAGCAAAAAAAGAAAAAGACAAAATTGGATTCATGGTATTTAATTAGTACTAAGTGTACTAACTTAGAAAAATTGGAATCTGTTATCCATAGCAAAATCAAAATCTGATTGGCAAAACCAAACTAAGGCTGTGTTTGGTAACATTTAAAATAATTTCCGAGTGTAAAATATTTGCAAAACATTTTTATCTGTTTGGTTGTGTTATGTAAAATACACCTAAAAAAGTATTTCCGGTGTTTGGTTTTGCATGTAAAACATTTTCCAGAAAAATTGTCAAAACCTTACCTAATACAAGCAAATCCAAGCAAAAACAAATCAATTGCAACCAATAAAAAATAATTGTTATCACCCCAACCAAATCATGTATTAAAAAAAAAAAAAACTATATGAACAACCCCATAAAATCCTAGATCTTGAGGGAAAAGAAAGGAGGTGGGTCTTGAGCGAAAAGAAAGGAGAAAGATGGGTCGGTGAGGACGATGGATGGATTGGTGAGGACGAGTGATGGGTTGATGGAGGTGGGTTGGTGAGGACAAGGACAAGGGATTGGTCGATGAGGATGAGGGATGGGTCAGTCAAGTGGCTTGCATGCACGACGGTAGGGCCATGTGTCGAGGGTGGTTTTGGGCATCACAAGCAATACCCTCTCCTTACTCGGCTTGGGCTTGGCGTGAGTGACGAGAGGTCTTCTTTGGGCTCTCTCTCTCTCTCTCTCTCTCTGGGTGTGTGAGTCTGGAAAATTTGATTTGAAGGTAAATTAGATATGCAATCCATTTTACGGGTTGAGGGGCGAATTTTACGGTCAAAGTTTAAAATTTTCAATTTGACTTTATTTTACTTGTGCACCCAAACACGCATCTAGGAGTAAAATATTTTTCCAATTTTATTTACATCCGAAACAAACATAGCCTAAGCAAAAATAATATTTATCAAGTACAAATAGCTAAGATGCATGTGCGATAACTACTTCAGGATATTTAAGTTACACTGAAATTAGAAGAAAAGAAACCCAAAGGAGAGATTTGTTTAAGGATCATTGAAAATCATTCCCATCCAAATGATAATTGATTGCAAATTACAAATATCATTGACATGGATATGAGACCAAGACCTCAATGAAAATGTGAAATAAAGAAAACGCCAAACAGGGATACTTTGTTAGACTTATTTGGTTCAGGGGTGTGTCTGCATCCAGAGTTAAACCAAGGTGACTGTTATCGATAGAAAATTGGATTATTCTCCCACAATAATTGTAACTGGAACTGGATAGCCTTGGATTACTAATTTAATTTTCTTTTTATATACCTTGTATTCACTTTCTGCCACCCCAGCCTTAAAGCCCACTCGTCTTTTTAATAGTTTGGGCCTTGCTATCAGATTGCAATTCACTTACAGAAGAAAAAGTGACAAAGCTGCCAATACTGTACCCCCATAAGTTTCGTCAACAGTTCATAAATTTTTTAACCTTGGAAAATATTAGGAGGAACCTATTAATGATATTAAAGGTGCAGAAAATCTTGACAAAAGTAGTTAATAGAATGATCAAAAAGTATCAACCCAAACTGCATGACTCTCCACATCCAGCTTAAGAATGTCTTGAATATGTGATGCTACACTAAATATTCTTATGCAACTGTATCATCCGCATGCATTGCATGATCTAAAAGAGAGCTAATCCAGTCAATGATTATTAATTAATTATCCTACAAATGTCAGCTTTCTTCTTTTAGACACTTCACTCGTCTCTTTCACACCAGACACATCTAAAATAGCCATGAATTCTATACATACATACATACATATATTTTGACACCCTCCACCAAAGCCATTGCCTCCAAGAATGCTAGCAGTGTCATGTTCCCATATGTAACTGGAAATATATATGTGTATATAATCAAATAAGGCTTTATCCCAGTACATTGGGGCATTGATCAGATAAACTAATTGGGATCAGTCATATGTTTCTGGCATTCTATCTATTCTAAAACCTTAATCTCTACCTCTTTGCACACCCTTAATTTGAAGTAAAACTCTTTTTTTAACTGGTGCATTAATAGATCTAGATCGTAGTTGCATATGACCAAACCATCATAAACAACTCTCCATGTTTTATCTAGAAGACCCCCTTTTTATATACATGTCCTTTTTACCTAAAATGATTGTGTTTCACATGAACAACCGTGACTTCTTTTGGGAATATACCTTGCTGGGATGGTATCTTATCCAAAAGAGGTAGTAGATGGCTGGGACCATCTGATGCATGCCATAGAGGTAGGTGGTGAGGTAGTCTAATCCTTATCCATTTGAATCCAGAGATAGAGGTATACAGTAAGAACAAACAAAGGAGAATTTTGTTATGAAATGAGTAGTGGAGGAGTGAGAATGTATTGAGTAATGGTAGTGGTTGGGCAATCAATAGGTTGGTGGGTAGTTTTGAAGGAATGTCCACAACAAACCAAAAACAGTTGGTGAAGCCCTAAAAGTAAAAGAGAGAAATCTCATTAAATTAGCTTACTGTAAAAAGGGGAGGTAGTCATAAATGAGGGGAGAAGAACTCATTGTAAGAAAGTAGATAGCACCCAGGGAGAAAGGGATCAAAAGGGAAAATACCCAAGGGAGAAAAACAACCCATGGCAAGATAGTAGTCAAAAACTAAGAGTAACAAGAATGGAGAGAAAGAAAGAGAAAAAAAAGAAAGAAAGAAAAAAAAGTGGTAAAAAGAAGAGAGAAAACATGGTAGAGCATGCATCAATAGACCATCCTTTCCCTTCCTCTTAGCAAACCCACTCTTTGAAGTCTTCCAAAAGTAATAGCTAGTAGTCATTTAAGTCTATTCTCCAAAATGCACAACTTTGATGGCAAAAGCCTATGACAATGTTGTTCAAGTTGGGGTTTCGGTTCCTTCTTGGTTTACTTATTCTATGGGAAGATTCAATACTTGATTTCGATTATAAATATATTTGATTTCACTCATTAAAACTTATATCTGTTGTATTTAGTCATTCTGCTGTAGCATGTTTTCTATCACGTTCGCTGCATCAGTTGTCCTGCTGTGGTATCTTCATTTTCTGTACTAGTTATTATGATGTAGCACCTTATTATTATATTTACCATGTTAGCTATTATTCTAGCTAAACCTTTTCTACTAAAACTTTCTTATTTTTTTGTTATTATGTGTTTAATTCTTGACACGAACCAGTTATTATTCTGCCATACGCACATGTATACGTTGTATCTCATGTTCTACAAAATATATTTTATATATGTATATGTGAATACGTATAAGTGTATTTACAAATATATGTATGTATATATATTTTATATAAGTATATGTGAATACGTATAAGTGTATAAGTGTTTTTTTTTTCATGCTTCTTCTTTGAGACTAAGGGCAGACCTAGGGGGGCCATTTTTTTTTTTTTTTTTTTCCTTTTTTTTTTTTTGGTTGGGCTCCATCTCTTCCAAAATCTTATCCCCCATTACCCAACCCAACCCAGTCCAACCCAAGCAATTTTATTACGATGTTTATTTGAAGTTTTTATTTATTTATTTTGTTAGGACATATGTGAAATTGTTAGAGATATATGTTATGTATATTGGCTAATCCTTTGACAAAACGCACTTTACAATCATTGGGTAGATCTAGGATGGGTTTAGTACTTCAAGAAACAAGTGTTCAAGTTTAGTATTGAAGTCATGCAAATATGTCTAAGAAACAAGTGAAAAAGTGTTGTTCATTAAAGCTTGACAAATAGCTCAACAGAATCATATCCATCGAGGTTTAATGATGTAGCTCAACAGCAACTCGACAGAAGCTGTGTCTATTGAGAATTACGAAATTAGAATTTTCAGATCTAATTTTACGCATATCCATGTGTATTTGTGTAAGGTTTCTTTTCTTACAACCCTAAACATATATAAGGATTATTTTAAGGGCAGTCACAGATGATGCAACTTGATGCAATATGATGCAAAGAGATGTAACTTGATGCAAAGTGATAATACATGCATATTGTGACCAGAGACAATTTGCCCTAGTTCATCATATTCTCTCTAGAAGTTATTGCGTCTTTGCGTCAAGGGTTTTGTAACCAAGGAGCTTTTTGATCTTCATTGTTGGATGAGCTGAAGAACTTTGCAGCCAATATCTTCCTCAAGTTAGTGTGTTAGTAACGTACTGAAATCCGTGCATCATTGATTAGTCACGTACTGGGAGCCGTGCATTGAAAGGAGAGATTGCTTCTACATTACTAGTTCAATTGGGTATTGGGGTAAGGGTTCAACTGTAGGTTGGTATTAGATACTAAGATTCCTTTTACTTGTAACTGCTTGTCTATATTATATCTAAAAGTTGAGATGTAGAATTTAATATTGCTATACTCCTGTTGAGTTATCTCATCAGCCACGTCATACTTAAAAAAAAAAAAAATTCTTTTATGATTTTTCTATTTTATTTTATATAAAATAATCAAATTTAGTTAATGGACAAATCTATTAATACACTCCATTACTATTCAACATGTTCTATTCATTTGTTTTAAATGCAAATATTTGACTCTTCAACTACCCAAATTGATTTCAACTTTTCATTTTCTTTCTAATTTCAAAAAATTGTTAAAATTGAATACTTTATTGAATAATTTATTATCTTTTAGTGGATATATGCACATGTTTGACTATTCATTACAAATATTAGTATTCATTAAATGCAAATGTTTGATTATATTCAACTACCCAAATTGATTTCAAATTTTCGTTCTTTTCTTTCTAATTTAATGTAATTGTTAAAGTTGAATATTTAAACTTTTCATCTTCCTATTCTAATAAAATAAAATAAAAAAACTCTTCTTCTCTTCCTCCAACTTTTGCCCTCCCTCTTTGCTCTTTATCTCTCTACTACTCTTTACTTTACCGTTAAACTTCTTTCATCATTTCCTTTTTCTTATATTTTGACTCTTCTTCTCTTTATTTTACTTTGTATAAATTTGATATCATTTATTCCATTCAATTCATATTTTTTCTACACAAAAATTGTGAATACTCTCTCTCTCTCTCTCTCTTGATTTTTGTTCTTTCTTATAACTCTAATTTAGGTTGATGGTTTTTTTTTTTTTTTTTTTTTTTTTTTTTTTTTACTCTTTTCAAATTTTTTTATTCAAAATTTAGATTGAAAGTTGCTTTTATAACTTTCGATCTAGACCCTTCTGTTGGAAAATTTAGACCCCGATTGATAGAATTAATAAGTTTTAAACTCAAGTTGTTAATTAGATTTATTATGAATAAAACTTGTTAAAACAAACAAACATCAATATCATGTCAATAATGAATGCAGTGGAAAAGTAAATAAGACAAGATATGATGATCTAGGAAAACCAATGAAACAAACTAGTTTCACAGAAAAAACCTGGGAGGGAAACCCTCCCGAAAAGCAATCCACTATAATAAAGAGAAGTTTCAGATCTAGTACAAAATCTTTGTCCCTATACTTACAATCCCGTAAATGAACTCACAGTAGAAACCTTCTACCGCTTCTAAACTTCTGAACTCTTCAATATATGAATGCCACCCTTTTGATGCATGGATCCCAGTATGTGACTAACCAAAGATGCATGGCTCTCAGTACGTGACTAACACACCAACTTGAGAAAGATGTTGGCTGCAAAATTCTTCACTTCATCAACAATGAAGATCAAGAAGCACTTAGTTACAAAATTCTAAGGCGCAAAGAGCATACTTTCAGAGAGAATAAGGCATCGGTCACCTTTTGCATTCGTTCTCCTTGTATATATTCTCTTATGTGACGGTCTCTAAAATAAGTTTTATATAGGTCTAGGGTTGTGAGAAAAGAAACCCTACACATATATGTCAGCATGGGCCGAAAATCAGATTTGAAAATCTGAATTTCCGTAACCTTGATCGATCGAGAGGTGTCAAGGAGGTGTCGAGCTTTAAACTTCGATAGACACAGTTATTGAGAAGCNCAAGTAATTTAAATGCAGCGGAAAATAAATTTGATATAGGTGATTTGTTTACAAATGGGGAAACTATCAAGGCAAAACCCACCGAGTAATTTAAAGTCACCACTCTCGAGAATCCATTATTATTAAAACTAATCAGACCCGTGCGATGCTGCGCGGGAAAATTTGATATGATTATTTTTTATTAGATAATTATTGAATTAATATATTAGATTGTATATTTTTAAAAGTTCAATATGTGTTATTTGAAATTATGTTTTAAATTAGAAGTTTTTTGTAGTAAGGTATTATATATAGTGAGATATGTATGAAACACAATGTAATAATTTTTTTTTTTAAATTGATAGTGTGAGAACTATTAGACCAAGTTGTAACTAATTATACTTTGTTTATGACTATACAGATGTATGCAATTCAACTGTTATAGGTACATTTTCCTCCAAAACATAAATCCACATCTCTTTCTTCCTCACAATTGAAACTAAGTGAAAAAGTAAATAAAGATAACTATATAATAGATCATTATTAATAAATCATATATCATAAAGTGGAAATATAAAATAAAATAAAATGCAAAAAGAAAAAAAAATCCTTAAGTATCTATACATAAAAACATTATTAGCTTAATGATGCTTTATAGTAAATTATATTTTATCTTATTCTCATTTTGGCATTTTCAATAAAGATGATCAACTAAGCAAAGTAAAAGTTCACCAAGAAAGTTCAAATTCACTAAAAATTTGATGGTGGAGATGCTAATTATTTGTAATAAAATGGCCAAATTAAAAATAAAAAAAGTCAAGGAACTTATAGAAAAATGTTTTCTATACAAAATTCCAGTAGAAGGGAGACTAATAGGCCCTCTGCTTTCTTCAAGACATAGGAGATTATAAAAGACCATACATCCTTTGCATACCCTTTTCTCTTTCTCAATTTCACATTACTAAAGAAGTATTTGAAGCTAAAAATATTGTGAATACATCTCTGTTCAATGAAAGTCCATTGTTAGGCTCATTCAAATTCATAGCCATGTATAAACTCAAATTTCTATTAAAAAAACTACATATTAACCCAAACCAAAATTCAACTAAAGCTATAAGAGTGATTTGTGATGGGAAATTTGAAAAATACAACACAAGAAAAAGAAAAAAAAAAATCTATGAGCGAATTGCATCGTGCAATACCGATCTCAGTGGCTCTAGGAATTTTTGGGGGGGGGGGGTCATTAAAAAACTTAAATGAAATTTTTTTTAATAAAAAAAGAACTTGAATATATCGAGTTATCGACAAAAAAACAAAAGAAGTTTTACAATTTCCTTCTACAAGTTTTCAAATTTTGAATTGTTACATGATAATTCATTATGAGTATTTATTGCCATTGTGGATAGCTATGACTATTTTATTTTGTTAAGTTTGTCTAACATTTTTATTTTTATGCTGGTATTATTATCTATTTGTTTTTATAAAAATATTTTAAACTAAATGAATAAACTCAACTCATTGGTTTTGTATTAGTTATTGACGCATACTACAGTCATTCATACATAAATAATATATAACGTGTCTACTTAACCAGTCAAATACTTAAACAATCACTAACTTTACAATTTTTTTCTTGAATGTTTTTGACTTTATAACAAAAAATTATTATAACATGATAACAATATACACACATGCAACAAACCCTCTCTATTTCCTAATTACTAAATTATATAAAGTTATTTTATATTTATGGTTATGTTGATGGATGCTCTTAGGAAAATTGTTATATTTCCCATGAAAGTTGTGTTAAAACGTTTCCTTTATATTTATATTATACACACAAACTTCCATACACATTATTATTTACACAAATAACATTATAACAAAAAGTTATACACACAATCAATATTAGACAAACTCACACATATAATATAAATTTATAATAAAGAGTAGTATTTATAATTCACAATCTCTTACTCCTACTTTTAGGGTTGGAAATACTTGTAATAAGGGTGTAAAAAATTTAAGTCAAGGTATGCAAAAATAATATTTTTAAGAATAAATTAAAGTATTAAACTAAAAAATATATATATATATATATAAATTGAAATCAGGGGGTTCATTTGAACCCCCTGAAGGAAGTGTGGAGTCGCCCCTTCTGATCTCAATAAATGAACCCCCTGAAGGAAGTGTAGAGTCGCCCCTTCTGATCTCAATGTTTTACCTTGTTAATTAACTGTTGTCCATAATTTCACATAAACTCAACATTTTCTTTTTGACACTCACAATGTTACGGAGAGTACTTGACAGTTGACATTGCAGACTACATGACATGACTACGAGCAGAGAGAGTTAGGTTATAGGGACCCATTTTGGACTTAACAGCTCAGGATAAGTACGTACGTACTTCAAATCCACCGCGTGATAGTCACCTATTCTTGAATGGCATCCTCCTTGTCCTTTTAATGGAAAGAAGAATGAAAAAGAATAACCCACAATTTCAATTTGGATTTTAATTTTTTTTACTACACACCTTGGTCTTTTCCTTCCTATCAAAACAAGGAAGCCAGCTTCATATAGCTTTTCTTTCATATGAAAAGCTCCAGCCAAGTACTTCAAGAATTATATTTTATTTGTTCTTAGTTATTAGACATCAGACATACAAATTGTTGGTTTTGCTGGACCTGGACGGAGTTGATATGATTCTGATTCCTGAACATTGGTTTAGTTTAGGCACCCAATATAATTGGTTAGGACATAGGACCTGTGACATAGTGTGTTTATATGTAATGAGAACGACGTAGGAGTATATATTTACTATATATAATATAACGAAAAGAAAACCCAAGGAAAAAATGCGTTTTTTCTTTTCTGCTTCTACTCCAAGAATCTGACAAGAAACTACGTGCTCAAGCAGTTCTGTTTGCATTCAAAAGAATTCAAAACGATGACCTAGCTAGTAAAAATGATAAAAACTTCGAAAAAGTGACCGAATGGAATTAATTACATACACATATGCACATTTGTCTGGTATAATTAAGCACCCAATTTATGTTTGCTTGCAAAGAAGAAAAAATGCTCGAGACTCGAGAGAAAGAAAGTGATGCATGAAGCCTTGTTATTTATTTATTTTGGAAGGGTAGGTGGGGTATTTTATATTTGATTTTTCTTCATTTGGATTTTTTTTTATATAAAACTATTTCCGTACAATGCATGTTTTGATAATTAATTAAGGATCCATTTGGTTAGAGATTTTTAATATTATTGTTTAAATGTTGTAGAACTACGTGTGAATTAAAAAGTGTTATGAAAATATATACAGAGATGTTTAAATACCCTTACCAAATACCCCCTAAGAATAATATATAAATTTAAAGAAAGTATTTTAATAATATAATTAATATTTAATAATAAAATAAATATTATAAAAAATACTCTAAATTACATCATTAATACACATCGTGTAGAACCTTTTTTTTTTTTTTTAATATAAAGGTTGTTATGATATATCATAAAATAATTAATGAATTATTCTTATAATTTCTTGAAATTATTAATAATTAGGATTTAATGGGATTAGTATTTTATTTTAATTTCTTTAAAAAATAAAATAAAGTTTTACTTAAAGTCAATGGTGAAGTCAGGTGTGGGGCTTGTTAGTTAAAAATGTGTAGTAATCCTCAGAAGAGGACTCGGGGTCCAATGGCCCAATCCGAGGACACTTAGTTATCCGAGGACAGCCTAAAAAAGTTTTATTCTTACCAAATAGGTAATATAGGAGGAACGAGTAGATATTATGTACAGCGGCATAACACACGTCCGAGGACACCAAAGTCCGAGGTGAATGCAACTTTCATGTTAGTGGAGAGATTCCGCCAAGTTGTATCTGAACTGGAAATTGGATATAGCTTAAGGAGGCATCGGGGAAGGTAGCAAATATCTTTTAAGGCCATCACCTCCACATTAAATGCTTTCCAGCTAACAGTCTGGTCGCATTAATGTGGAGGTGATACCTGAACAGTAACTAAGCAGCTTTATGGCCACTAAGCTGAAGGTTCCGGTAGGTACTGGATGGGACAGAAAGGAGCTCCCAAGATAAGAACTACAGTGTACGATGGAAACGGGGGGAAAACGGAGTATAAAACATAGGAACGAAGGAAGTAAGGGGACTTCTGCTGGCAAAAAAAAGAAAGAACGAAGAGAGAGAGAGACTGACTGAAAAAGAGCCGAGGAGAGTTTTTTTTAGGAATAAACCAAAAGTATCCCTTGTTACTGGAGGAGTAGAACCTTTCCTGTCACACAGTACTAGTTCTTGAAGCCATACTCTAAAAATTTATTGTTTGGGCTTGATTGGGCTGAAAACCCATTCGTACTCAGGGTTAATCCAAATTGAGTCCCTACAATTGGCGCCGTCTGTGGGAAGAACTTGATCTGTTGAAGGAAGGGCAGGTGTGATACTCACGATGGAAGAGGGAGTACCGCAACAACCATTGACGGGCCCGCAACAGGCAGATGCTAATCAGCACCAGGCAGAGTCTAGGGGCTCTCAGCACAGTAATCCGTTGATAGACCACGAACACGGGGGGATCATGAGGGGAGTACCCGAACGACCCATACGGATAGAAGCCGCTCTCGGGGGAAAGGCCACGCTTCCCCTGTAAAGAGCGAAGGAAATTTGCAGCGTGAGATTAACAAGTTGAAGAGGGAATTGCGATATGAACGACGAAGGCGTAAGGCTCATAACTCTAAGCACTCCTCTGAGGAGTCGGATGACACCAGTTACAGGCAGAGGTCGAGAACTCCACCCAGCGAATCTTTCTCGTGTGAGGAGGAGTACCACCGTAAGCGGAGAAGTAAGAGCCCGACTCGCCAGGGTCAGGGGAATGATGCCTTGAACAAGGCTTTGAATCAGGTCTCTAAGTCGCCTTTCACACGACATATTGAGGACGCTAGTCTTCCTCGGCGATTCCACCAGCCCGTGTTCACCATTTATAATGGTCGAACAGACCCAGTGGAACATGTTAGCCACTACAGCCAGAGAATGGCTATTCATGCCAGGGATGAAGCCTTAATGTGCATGGGCCCAGTGGTGATGAGATGGTTTAATGGCTTGAGAACTAATACTATTGACTCTTTTGAGAAGCTCACCAGGCCTTTGGTGCTCGTTTTATCACATGTAGAAGGGTTGTTCAACCCTTGGGGTCGCTACTGTCCATGTCTATGCGAGAAGGGGAAACCCTAAAAGCCTATTCAGACAGGTACTGGGAAATGTTTAATGAGGACTAGATATCAAAATCTCCATTTTCCCGAGGAGGCAAAAAGCGAGATTTTGAGGGGTTATTGTGGGGCCTGTTAGTTAAAAAGGTGTAGTAATCCTCAGAAGAGGACTCGGGCCCAATGGCCCAATCCGAGGACACTTAGTTATCCGAGGACAGCCTAAAAAAGTTTTATTCTTACCAAATGGGTAATATAGAAGGAACGAGTAGATATTATGTACAGCGGCATAACACACGTCCGAGGACACCAAAGTCCGAGGTGAATGCAACTTTCATGTTAGTGGAGAGATTCCGCCAAGTTGTATCTGAACTGAAAATTGGATATAGCTTAAGGAGGCGTCAGGGAAGGTAGCAAATATCTTTTAAGGCCATCACCTCCACATTAAATTCTTTCCAGCTAACAGTCTGGCCGCATTAATGTGGAGGTTTTACCTGAACAGTAACTAAGCAGCTTTATGGCCACTAAGCTGAAGGTTCCGGTAGGTACTGGATGGGACAGAAAGGAGCTCCCAAGATAAGAACTACACGTGTACGATGGAAACGGGGGGAAAATGGAGTATAAAACATAGGGACGAAGGAAGTAAGGGGGACTTCTGCTGGCAGAAAAAAGAAAGAACGAAGAGAGAGAGAGACTGACTGAAAAAGAGCCGAGGAGAGTTTTTTTTAGGAATAAACCAAAAGTATCCCTTGTTACTGGAGGAGTAGAACCTTTCCTGTCACACAGTACTAGTTCTTGAACCCATACTCTAAAAATTTATTGTTTGGGCTTGATTGGGCTGAAAACCCATTCGTACTCAGGGTTAATCCAAATTGAGTCCCTACAATTGGCGTCGTCTGTGGGAAGAACTTGATCTGTTGAAGGAAGGGCAGGTGTGATACTCACGATGGAAGAGGGAGTACCGCAACAACCATTGACGGGCCCGCAACAGGCAGATGCTAATCAGCACCAGGCAGAGTCTAGGGGCTCTCAGCACAGTAATCCGTTGATAGACCACGAACACGGGGGGGATCATGAGGGGAGTACCCGAACGACCCATACGGATAGAAGCCGCTCTCGTGGGAAAGGCCACGCTTCCCCTGTAAAGAGCGAAGG
Source organism: Quercus suber (assembly GCF_002906115.3). NCBI lineage: Eukaryota > Viridiplantae > Streptophyta > Magnoliopsida > Fagales > Fagaceae > Quercus > Quercus suber. Next base: position 314,027 of record NW_027069913.1, on the reverse strand, counting down.
AAATTTGCAGCGTGAGATTAACAAGTTGAAGAGGGAATTGCGATATGAACGACGAAGGCGTAAGGCTCATAACTCTAAGCACTCCTCTGAGGAGTCGGATGACACCAGTTACAGGCAGAGGTCGAGAACTCCACCCAGCGAATCTTTCTCGTGTGAGGAGGAGTACCACCGTAAGCGGAGAAGTAAGAGCCCGACTCGCCAGGGTCAGGGGAATGATGCCTTGAACAAGGCTTTGAATCAGGTCTCTAAGTCGCCTTTCACACGACATATTGAGGACGCTAGTCTTCCTCGGCGATTCCACCAGCCCGTGTTCACCATTTATAATGGTCGAACAGACCCAGTGGAACATGTTAGCCACTACAGCCAGAGAATGGCTATTCATGCCAGGGATGAAGCCTTAATGTGCATGGGCCCAGTGGTGATGAGATGGTTTAATGGCTTGAGAACTAATACTATTGACTCTTTTGAGAAGCTCACCAGGCCTTTGGTGCTCGTTTTATCACATGTAGAAGGGTTGTTCAACCCTTGGGGTCGCTACTGTCCATGTCTATGCGAGAAGGGGAAACCCTAAAAGCCTATTCAGACAGGTACTGGGAAATGTTTAATGAGGACTAGATATCAAAATCTCCATTTTTCCCGAGGAGGCAAAAAGCGAGATTTTGAGGGGTTATTGTGGGGCCTGTTAGTTAAAAAGGTGTAGTAATCCTCAGAAGAGGACTCGGGCCAATGGCCCAATCCGAGGACACTTAGTTATCCGAGGACAGCCTAAAAAAGTTTTATTCTTACCAAATGGGTAATATAGAAGGAACGAGTAGATATTATGTACAGCGGCATAACACACGTCCGAGGACACCAAAGTCCGAGGTGAATGCAACTTTCATGTTAGTGGAGAGATTCCGCCAAGTTGTATCTGAACTGAAATTGGATATAGCTTAAGGAGGCGTCAGGAAGGTAGCAAATATCTTTTAAGGCCATCACCTCCACATTAAATTCTTTCCAGCTAACAGTCTGGCCGCATTAATGTGGAGGTTTTACCTGAACAGTAACTAAGCAGCTTTATGGCCACTAAGCTGAAGGTTCCGGTAGGTACTGGATGGGACAGAAAGGAGCTCCCAAGATAAGAACTACACGTGTACGATGGAAACGGGGGGAAAATGGAGTATAAAACATAGGGACGAAGGAAGTAAGGGGGACTTCTGCTGGCAGAAAAAAGAAAGAACGAAGAGAGAGAGAGACTGACTGAAAAAGAGCCGAGGAGAGTTTTTTTTAGGAATAAACCAAAAGTATCCCTTGTTACTGGAGGAGTAGAACCTTTCCTGTCACACAGTACTAGTTCTTGAACCCATACTCTAAAAATTTATTGTTTGGGCTTGATTGGGCTGAAAACTCATTCGTACTCAGGGTCAATCCAAATTGAGTCCCTACATCAGGATTTTACTTTAGGGGGCAAAATTAAAAGGCAATATAAAATAACCTAAAAAAATACTAATCGATACTAAAAACAAAATAAATAAACAATTGTAAATAAATATGTAATTTTCATACAAAATCTACATAGTTTCAATGAGAATTTGATCTAGACTCATTTTTATGCTTAACTATAATTGTATATATTGCATATCATTAAAATAAAATAAAAACAAAAATAACCAATTCATATATAGTTTTTAACAATCAAAGTAAAAGATTGATATAAGTATATTAAGTTTAGACATCTAATTTAATTCCTTAAATAAATTGAGAAAATAAATTAATTTAAAGGTTTTAAGAGTATATATATCAATATACATGCAAAGTTGTGTACACATTGCACTACATTGATTGTTTTTAAAAATTTTGCTTCAAGCATTTGAAATTGAAAATTGCTAAATGTAAAATGTATTATTTTAAATTCACCACTTATATTAAGAATAAACTCAGTTAAACTTATTAATACTTATTCAATAATTTTAAAATTATACAAATATTAATATTGTTATTTAAAACAAAATAATACAAAGATAAGTAAAACAAATACACAAGTTTTATTTCTACACAATATCAACATTTTAAAATGTAAAACAAAATTACAAATAATTTATTGCATAACTCATTTGATAAAGAATAAAAACATATAAGAAATTTACAATCTTGAAAATTAATTTTATAATCTATTATCAATTGTGGTTCGCACTCTATTTCAATTGAGATATACATTAAAATTTGATTGCTTACTTATTTATACATGGTCTCTTTTATGAATATCATATCATTGTTATGCAACACACATTTTAGGAAATATCATAATTTATTTTGAAAAGTCATTTATTTTGGACATAAATTGTTAAAAAAAAGGTCTAAACATTCATAATTTATGCTAATTTGATACTTTGACTTCACTATTTTCACACTTGTAAATGTTTCTCACACATGTCTACAATTTTAAATCTATATTTTTAACTCTACTGTAACCAGATTATCTTGGCATGTACTTTACTATTTGATATCTAAAAATCTTTACTCATTACAGAATGCTCAACCATTTATTTTTCAATTAATTTGCATGCAGTTATGTAAATGTATTAATTATTTCCTTAAATCTCACAACAAATAACTAAACCAATATTGTCTTTATTTTACTTTTTTTTTTTTACCAAAAAAAAGTTTAAAAAAAATGGTTTAGGTTCGGGTCGGGTTAGGTTGACCCGCAAAAAACACTGGTCGGGTCACGGGTCAATCCGTTTTGCTTCGGGTCAAAAAAATCGAGTTTGGGTCAGGTATTTTTCGGGTCGGGTCAGAAAATTCTGACCCGTTTTGCCATATCTAGTTATACCCACATTTTTCTACATAATTGCTTGTGGATTTTCCTCAACTCCTGCCTCTCTATTTTCATATCATTGAGAGGTTGATAGCCCAAACACTTACCACATCCTTTCAGAGTGGCAAGTGAGGTTTTAGTGCTACTGGAAAGTATTGGAAGAAGCTAAGGATGACAGATGCAACATGGAGCTTGTTGCAGGATCCGGAGAGCTAGACAAGACACGGTTCTGAGAAGCCTTGTTGGAGTAGGAGCTTGTAGGGCTTAGGTACATCAGGTAGGTTAGGCTTGGAGGGTCTCTTGCTAACCCATGTATCCTAACTGATTGTCTAGTGGATCGATTACTGCTTGGAGGGTAGCGGAGAGGTTTTTCGCTGATTTTTTCGGATTCCTCTTTGATAACACATCAGCGTGTTATCTTGTATTTGCATCTCTCTTCCCTACTTTTTTACATTCCATTTTACTGTTGTGTTGTCATGTTTATGGATTAGAGTAGCTTGTTTGTTTATCCACTCGCATTTACACTATTCTGAATTTAGTATTAAGTTAGTGTAAAATCTATCGAGTTATAACTTTAATTTGAGGGTCTAAACTGCTCTTGTGTTTTCAACACATTTTCGAGCTTTCAATAATAATAATAATTTTGTGTAAAATATAAGACACATTAGTTGAAATGTAGTGACTATAAATTAAAAAAGAAAAATGGCGCGAAAATTTAAAAAATGATAAACACTAAAAGTGTTGTGAGTTTTTTTTCCTTTCTAAATGGGTGATTTTTTTTTTTAAGAAATAATTACAATATATTGTTAACCTTAGTGGCTGGTGGCATGATTTCACTAAAAAAATAGCAAGATTCTGTTAATAATGAAATAGCAACTATAAGGTCTTTTAAGAGGAATCAATGGGGGCAATTGCCCTATCTCGCACCCTGGCGGCTTTGCAATAACTAAATGAAAATTCTCATATGGTATATATACTAGAGGTCTTATTTTCAAAAGGGATGATTTTTTGTTGTTGTTGTTGCATTTAATTGTGTTTTAGTGAATATAATAAGAATTGGTAACACGTGTTGCTCACGTGCAGCCAGTCAAATACACTAGGCAACAACAGAGAGTGCAAAAATTCATAGGGTGGGCAACAATTTGGAACAATTGTACATAGAACAAACAGCCTGAAGAGTAGGCAGCAATATTAGAACGTTAGCTGCTAAAAATGTAAGACATGGCCATGAACCAAAGATATACTTCTTCATGAAACCAGTCATCTTGTTCCTCCAACACCCCGAATAACAAGCATTTGCAGCTTCAATGGCCTTGCCTAGAATTGGAACTTTTGTTACCCTCACAGACTTGGTCATTCCATTCCAAAGCATTGCTACTTCTTCTTCGCTTTTGAGCCGGTTCAAGATGATCCCAGCCTCTCGAAGAATCTTTACATCCTCCTCAGTATCAATTATTCCATTCATCAATTCTGTGTAGCGTGTAAAAACCATCACGTCCGGTGCAGTACATGCCTCATAGGCGACGAGGTTCCTTAAAACAACCTCAGAGTTGCCATCCAAATGAATAGCTGGAAGGTTAAATTTACCTAAAGACTTGTCAAAATTTATAGTCCCCAAGCCACCCTTTGATGGACGAAATTCACCACCAATTTTAAGAAGCTGTGTCACGCTAGGAATTTCAATCTCTTCTACTTTTGGGCTTTCATCTTTCATCTCATTAGATACGCTTTGCGCATCTTCGGCCACAGCCTCGGCTGACGAGAGGAGATTGGTTATATCACTCTTGTTCTTAAGATTACATATATAGGAAATGATTATAAATGGCAGTGTAACTAAAAGCTTCACTGCCTTTGAATTGAAAATCTTAATGATAAGGCGAAGCGGGGCCAAGTTAATATAACATAGTGCTTTCAAGATGGATTGGAAGCAGCCAATCTCTTTGTCTTCTTTTGGCTTTTCCTGCTCAGAATTATCAGCTACAAGTTGCAATTTTAGTGCAACCATGTAGTAGAGAAGCTCTAGCAAATGGAATTTGGTGAAACATTCTTCTTTGAAACTTTGTTCATTGATGCACTTTATGGGTGACAGATGTTTGCAAAAACCAATTAGCATTGTTGCTAATACTTCGTCATGATCTTCACGGGGATAAAAACAATGGACTTCTCTGAGCAAAACCAAAGGGATTTGGTTTTCTAGCATGATAATATCCCTTAGCACTGCATGGTGTGTGCCGTTTTCCTATGCGTGTGGTCGATCAAATGCGCCATCTTAGAAGTTATTCGCATAAGCGAGGCTTCCATTTTTGTGGAGTAGGTTTGGAGGTACTCCAACAAGAAGGAAGCATCAATGGACAACATCCAAGAGAGTGTTTCTTGGTCGAATTCCAAGAACCTATGATAATAAGCACGCATGCAACTATCACTTTCCGCGATTTGGTTAACCAAGTCGCGGAATTTGATTTCTTTGACTTTTGCAATCTCATAGTTGAAGTGAGCTTGTAGCGTTTCATCTCGATAAGTTCGAGCCTGTGGTGTTGGTATGGGCCAAGGGCTACAAGTTGTGGAATGTATGATTCTGGTTTGAAAGAGAGTAGGGTTTTGGGTACGCTAAAGATGCTAACAAGAACACCTTCATCATTGTCTTGAAGGCCTTCCTCAAGGGCTTGACTTATCTGTATGACCCATTCTTGATTATGACTTATAAGTATAGATGATTCACTGGCTTTTAGCTCAGAGTACATGGTCTCTTCAGAGTAGGGGAAAATTGCTATTTGCGGGTGAAATTGCAATGTTTTACTTTGAGATGAGAGAGAGCAGTGTAAATGTGTTTTTTTCTTCTTTCTTTTGTTGGAGTACGTGAGGTTTCAGTTGCTTCTCTTTCTAATTAAAGACTGTCTAGCCAGGCACCTATTTATAATGGGTTGGACTCAGTGTGAACAAGTGAAGAAGCAAAAAATTGTTTGGTTTGTGATTATGACAGATTTCCCACATGCATGCTATCTCTATTTGCTTTCCTTTGTCACAATGATCTAGCAAGTAAATATTGTCAGATTCAGTCAAATGGCTCCCATTTTGTTTTATTTAAATTTGTTTTAACGATAACTCTCAAATTTTGAAGAATGCGAGTGTCACGCAACATAGGGAAATCATGTTTTATATATATTGGATGAAGGGAAATCATGTTATATACACCAACATAAATTTCATGCCAAGTAATGCTAAAATCACATTCAGCAAAAAAAAAAAAAATCTCATAATTTTTTTCACAATTTGTAAAGATAATAAATTGTGATCTAAATAATGCTATTTTTGCATATATGTATAAGAAAGGTTAATTTATTTATTATCTCATTTTTTTTTTCTAGGTTATTACGAATTGCCTAAAAGAGATAATAATTTATCTGTCAAAGATGAGTTGTTTCATTATTTATAAGCAAACATTTGACTTTTCCCCATTGCCCAAACCGTGTAAAAACCTACCTCATATTGTAGTATATATGCGACAATTGTTTTTTGTCGTGACGTTGGAGCATGTTTTTAACATGGTAAGTCTCCAAAAGTGTCAGCTATATCACGAACAAAACTACCCTCATTGGTAGCTTCTTCTTGCCATACTTTTCTATATTCTCTAATTTATACAAGAATTCAACATTGGTGTCAGCTTCTCTTTATTTCCTTGTAGTTTTCATCTTCGTTTTGTAGGTTTGTTTGATGTTCATGGTACAAAGATTCCCGTGATAGCGTGTTTGAACTTTGAATGAATTTGTGGTATATATTCTCTTTTAGTATCACGCGTTGGGAAATTGTCTCATATTTTAATTGTGATTTAGAAAGTCAATTAAGTTTCTTAGTTGAAGAAGGAAAAATTAATTTGAGTTTTTGTGGAAGAAAATATTATTCCTTAGTGTGGGAAAAAAGTTTGTCTATTTTTTTACTTTTTTTTTTTTACCAAAAAAAAGTTTAAAAAAAATGGTTTAGGTTCGGGTCGGGTTAGGTTGACCCGCAAAAAACACTGGTCGGGTCACGGGTCAATCCGTTTTGCTTCGGGTCAAAAAAATCGAGTTTGGGTCAGGTATTTTTCGGGTCGGGTCAGAAAATTCTGACCCGTTTTGCCATATCTAGTTATACCCACATTTTTCTACATAATTGCTTGTGGATTTTCCTCAACTCCTGCCTCTCTATTTTCATATCATTGAGAGGTTGATAGCCCAAACACTTACCACATCCTTTCAGAGTGGCAAGTGAGGTTTTAGTGCTACTGGAAAGTATTGGAAGAAGCTAAGGATGACAGATGCAACATGGAGCTTGTTGCAGGATCCGGAGAGCTAGACAAGACACGGTTCTGAGAAGCCTTGTTGGAGTAGGAGCTTGTAGGGCTTAGGTACATCAGGTAGGTTAGGCTTGGAGGGTCTCTTGCTAACCCATGTATCCTAACTGATTGTCTAGTGGATCGATTACTGCTTGGAGGGTAGCGGAGAGGTTTTTCGCTGATTTTTTCGGATTCCTCTTTGATAACACATCAGCGTGTTATCTTGTATTTGCATCTCTCTTCCCTACTTTTTTACATTCCATTTTACTGTTGTGTTGTCATGTTTATGGATTAGAGTAGCTTGTTTGTTTATCCACTCGCATTTACACTATTCTGAATTTAGTATTAAGTTAGTGTAAAATCTATCGAGTTATAACTTTAATTTGAGGGTCTAAACTGCTCTTGTGTTTTCAACACATTTTCGAGCTTTCAATAATAATAATAATTTTGTGTAAAATATAAGACACATTAGTTGAAATGTAGTGACTATAAATTAAAAAAGAAAAATGGCGCGAAAATTTAAAAAATGATAAACACTAAAAGTGTTGTGAGTTTTTTTTCCTTTCTAAATGGGTGATTTTTTTTTTTAAGAAATAATTACAATATATTGTTAACCTTAGTGGCTGGTGGCATGATTTCACTAAAAAAATAGCAAGATTCTGTTAATAATGAAATAGCAACTATAAGGTCTTTTAAGAGGAATCAATGGGGGCAATTGCCCTATCTCGCACCCTGGCGGCTTTGCAATAACTAAATGAAAATTCTCATATGGTATATATACTAGAGGTCTTATTTTCAAAAGGGATGATTTTTTGTTGTTGTTGTTGCATTTAATTGTGTTTTAGTGAATATAATAAGAATTGGTAACACGTGTTGCTCACGTGCAGCCAGTCAAATACACTAGGCAACAACAGAGAGTGCAAAAATTCATAGGGTGGCCAACAATTTGGAACAATTGTACATAGAACAAACAGCCTGAAGAGTAGGCAGCAATATTAGAACGTTAGCTGCTAAAAATGTAAGACATGGCCATGAACCAAAGATATACTTCTTCATGAAACCAGTCATCTTGTTCCTCCAACACCCCGAATAACAAGCATTTGCAGCTTCAATGGCCTTGCCTAGAATTGGAACTTTTGTTACCCTCACAGACTTGGTCATTCCATTCCAAAGCATTGCTACTTCTTCTTCGCTTTTGAGCCGGTTCAAGATGATCCCAGCCTCTCGAAGAATCTTTACATCCTCCTCAGTATCAATTATTCCATTCATCAATTCTGTGTAGCGTGTAAAAACCATCACGTCCGGTGCAGTACATGCCTCATAGGCGACGAGGTTCCTTAAAACAACCTCAGAGTTGCCATCCAAATGAATAGCTGGAAGGTTAAATTTACCTAAAGACTTGTCAAAATTTATAGTCCCCAAGCCACCCTTTGATGGACGAAATTCACCACCAATTTTAAGAAGCTGTGTCACGCTAGGAATTTCAATCTCTTCTACTTTTGGGCTTTCATCTTTCATCTCATTAGATACGCTTTGCGCATCTTCGGCCACAGCCTCGGCTGACGAGAGGAGATTGGTTATATCACTCTTGTTCTTAAGATTACATATATAGGAAATGATTATAAATGGCAGTGTAACTAAAAGCTTCACTGCCTTTGAATTGAAAATCTTAATGATAAGGCGAAGCGGGGCCAAGTTAATATAACATAGTGCTTTCAAGATGGATTGGAAGCAGCCAATCTCTTTGTCTTCTTTTGGCTTTTCCTGCTCAGAATTATCAGCTACAAGTTGCAATTTTAGTGCAACCATGTAGTAGAGAAGCTCTAGCAAATGGAATTTGGTGAAACATTCTTCTTTGAAACTTTGTTCATTGATGCACTTTATGGGTGACAGATGTTTGCAAAAACCAATTAGCATTGTTGCTAATACTTCGTCATGATCTTCACGGGGATAAAAACAATGGACTTCTCTGAGCAAAACCAAAGGGATTTGGTTTTCTAGCATGATAATATCCCTTAGCACTGCATGGTGTGTGCCGTTTTCCTATGCGTGTGGTCGATCAAATGCGCCATCTTAGAAGTTATTCGCATAAGCGAGGCTTCCATTTTTGTGGAGTAGGTTTGGAGGTACTCCAACAAGAAGGAAGCATCAATGGACAACATCCAAGAGAGTGTTTCTTGGTCGAATTCCAAGAACCTATGATAATAAGCACGCATGCAACTATCACTTTCCGCGATTTGGTTAACCAAGTCGCGGAATTTGATTTCTTTGACTTTTGCAATCTCATAGTTGAAGTGAGCTTGTAGCGTTTCATCTCGATAAGTTCGAGCCTGTGGTGTTGGTATGGGCCAAGGGCTACAAGTTGTGGAATGTATGATTCTGGTTTGAAAGAGAGTAGGGTTTTGGGTACGCTAAAGATGCTAACAAGAACACCTTCATCATTGTCTTGAAGGCCTTCCTCAAGGGCTTGACTTATCTGTATGACCCATTCTTGATTATGACTTATAAGTATAGATGATTCACTGGCTTTTAGCTCAGAGTACATGGTCTCTTCAGAGTAGGGGAAAATTGCTATTTGCGGGTGAAATTGCAATGTTTTACTTTGAGATGAGAGAGAGCAGTGTAAATGTGTTTTTTTCTTCTTTCTTTTGTTGGAGTACGTGAGGTTTCAGTTGCTTCTCTTTCTAATTAAAGACTGTCTAGCCAGGCACCTATTTATAATGGGTTGGACTCAAGAGTGTGAACAAGTGAAGAAGCAAAAAATTGTTTGGTTTGTGATTATGACAGATTTCCCACATGCATGCTATCTCTATTTGCTTTCCTTTGTCACAATGATCTAGCAAGTAAATATTGTCAGATTCAGTCAAATGGCTCCCATTTTGTTTTATTTAAATTTGTTTTAACGATAACTCTCAAATTTTGAAGAATGCGAGTGTCACGCAACATAGGGAAATCATGTTTTATATATATTGGATGAAGGGAAATCATGTTATATACACCAACATAAATTTCATGCCAAGTAATGCTAAAATCACATTCAGCAAAAAAAAAAAAAATCTCATAATTTTTTTCACAATTTGTAAAGATAATAAATTGTGATCTAAATAATGCTATTTTTGCATATATGTATAAGAAAGGTTAATTTATTTATTATCTCATTTTTTTTTTCTAGGTTATTACGAATTGCCTAAAAGAGATAATAATTTATCTGTCAAAGATGAGTTGTTTCATTATTTATAAGCAAACATTTGACTTTTCCCCATTGCCCAAACCGTGTAAAAACCTACCTCATATTGTAGTATATATGCGACAATTGTTTTTTGTCGTGACGTTGGAGCATGTTTTTAACATGGTAAGTCTCCAAAAGTGTCAGCTATATCACGAACAAAACTACCCTCATTGGTAGCTTCTTCTTGCCATACTTTTCTATATTCTCTAATTTATACAAGAATTCAACATTGGTGTCAGCTTCTCTTTATTTCCTTGTAGTTTTCATCTTCGTTTTGTAGGTTTGTTTGATGTTCATGGTACAAAGATTCCCGTGATAGCGTGTTTGAACTTTGAATGAATTTGTGGTATATATTCTCTTTTAGTATCACGCGTTGGGAAATTGTCTCATATTTTAATTGTGATTTAGAAAGTCAATTAAGTTTCTTAGTTGAAGAAGGAAAAATTAATTTGAGTTTTTGTGGAAGAAAATATTATTCCTTAGTGTGGGAAAAAAGTTTGTCTATTTCTTATTAAAGAGGTAATGTATTTTTAGTCTAAAAGAAAATATGAAAAGAGTCTTATAAATAAATATTGCTATAACAAATTTGATGGCTTTGGCCTAAGGGTCCTCTTTATGAGAAGAAGGAAAATAAAGCATGAAATCAAGAGAGAAAAAATAAATTTTCACTTAGGAGAAACGCAAGAAAAAAGAGAGAGTAAAGTATTGCTAGAAGATAGCCAAAGAGGAGAGAGTAAAATCATTGCGGATAAGATAATGCGTCGTTGGTGACAATAACTAAATGAAAATTCTCATATGGTATATATACTAGAGGTCTTATTTTCAAAAGGAATGATTTTTTTTTTTGTCGTATTCAATTGTGTTTTAGTGAATACAATAAGAACTGGTAACACATGTTGCTCACATGCAGCCAGTCAAATACACTAGGCAACAACAGACTGTAAAAATTCATAGGGTGGCCAACAATTTGGAACAATTGTACATAGAACAAGCAGCCTGCAGAGTAGACAGCAATATTAGAATGTTAGCTGCTAAAAATGTAAGACATGGCCATGAACCAAAGATATACTTCTTGAAACCAGTCATCTTGTTCCTCCAACACCCCGAATAACTAGCATTTGCAGCTTCAATGGCCTTGTCTAGAATTGGAACTTTTGTTACCCTCACAGACTTGGTCATTCCATTCCAAAGCATCGCTACTTCTTCATCGCTTTTGAGCCGGTTCAAGATGATCCCAGCCTCTCGAAGAATCTTCACATCCTCCTCAGTATCAATAATTCCATTCATCAATTCCGTGTAGCGTGTAAAAACCATCACGTCCGGTGCAATACATGCCTCATAGGCGACGAGGTTCCTTAAAACAACCTCAGAGTTGCCATCCAAATGAATAACTGGAAGGTAAAATGTACCTGAACTTTTCTCAAAATTAATAGTCCCCAAGCCACCCTTTGATGGACGAAATTTAACACCATTTTTACGAAGCTGTGTCACGCTAGGAATTGCAATCTCTTCCACTTTTGGGCTTTCATCTTTCTTCTCATTAGATACGCTTTGCGCGTCTTCGGCCACAGCCTCAGCTGACGAGATGAGATTGGTTATATCACTCTTGTTCTTAAGTTTACATAGATAGGAGATGATTATAAATGGCAGTGTAACTAAAAGCTTCACTGCCTTTGAATTGAAAATCTTAATGAGAAGGCGGAGCGGGGCCAAGTTAATATAACATAGTCCATTCAAGATGGATTGGAAGCAGCCAATCTTTTTGTCTTCTTTTGGCTTTTCCATCTCAGAATTATCAGCTACAAGTTGCAATTTCGGTGCAACCATGTAGTAGAGAAGCTCTAGCAAATGGGATTTGGTGAAACATTCTTCTTTGAGATGTTGCTCATTGATGCACTCTATGGGCGACAGATGTTTGCAAAAACCAATTAGCATTGTTGCTAATACTTCGTCATGATCTTCGCAGGGATAAAAACTGTGGACTTCCCTGAGCAAAAATAAAGGGATTTGGTTTTCTAGCATGATAATATCCCTAAGGACTGCATGGTGTGCCGTTTTCCTATGCGTGTGGTCGATCAAATGCGCCATCTTAGAAGTTATTCGCATAAGCGAGTCTTCCATTTTTGTGGAGTAGGTTTGGAGGTACTCCAACAATAAGGAAGCATCAATGGACAACATCCAAGAGAGTGTTTCTTGGTCGAATTCCAAGAACCTATGATAACAAGCACGGATGCAGCTATCACTTTCCGCGATTTGGTTAACCAAGTCGCGGAATTTGATTTCTTTGAGGTTCTTTTGCAGTCTCATAGCTGAAGTGAGCTTGTAGTGTTCCATCTCGAGAAGTTCGAGCCGGTGGTGATGATATGGGCCAAGGGCTACAAGTTGTGGAATGTATGCTTCTGGTTTAAAAGAGAGTAGGGTTTTGGGTACGCTAAAGATGCTAACAGGAACACCTTCATGATTGTCTTGAAGGCCTTCCTCTAGGGCTCGACTAATCTGTATGACCCATTCTTGGTCATGACTTATATGTATAGATGATTCACTGGGTTTTAGCTCAGAGTACATGGTCTCTTCAGAGGTGAGGAAATTTGCTATTTGCTGGTGTTTACTTTGAAATGAGAGAAAGAACAGTGTAAATGTGTTTTTTTTCTTATTTCTTTTGTTGGACTATGTGAGATTTCAGTTGCTTCTCTTTCTAATTGAAGACTGTCTAGCTAGGCAGCTATTTATAATGGGTTGGACTCAAGAGTATGAGCAAGTGAAGAAGCAAAATGTTTGGTTTGTGATTATAACATATTTTCCACATGCAACCTATTTCTATTAATTTTCTTTCCTCTGTCATAATGATCTGACAAGTAAATATTGGCAGATTCAGTCAAATAGGTACCACTTTGTTTTATACTAAGTATTTGGGAGGGACGCGTTTCAGCTAGTGGCGGAGTTAGATTTTCAGTTTAGGAGAGGGCAAAATTAAAAGGTAAGATTGAAAGTAAAATTAATTTAAATATTATTAATCGATGTTAATAACAAAATAGATATAGAGTTATATACTATTAATGCAATTGTTGTACAAAATCTAATATAATATAAACTCTAATTTATTTTTTCATACATAATTTAATTTGTTCAATTGGAAGATTAGTAAAATACACCTCGATATGAGTTTGTTTAGAATTTGAATCTAAATCATTATTATAATTTTGGCTTCTCCATAATCTCAATTGATTATAAGTATATATTTCATATTATTAAAATAAATAAAACAAAAAAAAAATCATAGTTAATAACAATCAAATTAAGAGATTATTCTAAATATATAGAATTTAAACATGTAATTTGATTCCTTAAAATAAATTGAGAAAATAAATCAATATAAAAGAATAATAAAGTTGTATTTTCAATATTCATGCAAAATTCAGTATTTTTTACTCTATTCTTTAAGTAGTAAGTAGTTAAAATTGGTTCTATAGTAAAAATAAAGTGTTTCAAAATTGAAATTATGAAAAAGTTAGAATAGAAGAGAAAAAGATTAGGGAATGCTAAGGTTTTAGTTTGATATACAAGGACCTAAATATTTTTTTTTTTTATTATGATTATGTGGGAATACCTTATTTGAAGAACAAATTGCCCTAAGAAAAGCACTCCAGGAAAAAAAAATTCCAATGCTTGAGCACATGTGGCATGGAAAAAAAGCATGGGTGTTAAGTAGGACCCACAGAACTTTGTTTTGTTTGGAAAAGGATGAAATAATGTTATGAAGTTTGCACCTAATATTGCTTTCTTCTTTAGTCTCTAGGCGCGTGGAACGTTTGTGTCAAGGTCAAAATACTAGATAACTTAATATTTGGGTTGCTACTTTGGATTTTTTTTAGGAGGTCGGGGGGGAGGCACTTGCCCCCTCTCGCCCCCCCCCCTGCCTCCGCCCCTGGTTTCAGCCTCCTTTTTTTTTTTTTTTCAATCTGCACGCATTTCAGCTGGGGACAAAAGTTACTATTCACACTATGCGGTTACTGTTTACGCACTATTTTATACTATTCATATACTGTTTATGTATTGTTCATGCATTTTTCAGCCACTTTTTCATTAAAAATAGGTTCCACAGCACTATTTATATATTTAAAAATTATTTTGCTATAGTCTTTTCAGTTTTCAATTTTAGCAAAAATAAGTTGTTTCCAAACAGACCATAATTTTGTTTTTAAGATAACTCTCAAATTTTGAAGAATGCGAGTGTCATGCAACATAAGGAAATCATGTTTTATATATATTGGATGAAGAGAAATCATGTTATATACCAAAGCAAATTTCGTGCCAAGTAATGCTAAATTCACATAACTTTTTTTCACAATTTGTTAAGGTAATAAATTGTGATCCAAGCAATGCTATTTTTTCATATATGTATAAGAAAGTTTAATTTATTTGTTATCTCAATTTTTTTTTTCTAGGTTATTACGAATTGCCTAAAAGAGATAATAATTTCTCTGTTAAAGATGAATTGTTTCATTATTTATAAGCAAACATATTTGACTTTTCCCCATTGCCCAAACCGAGTGAAAAGTGAAAACCAACCTTTCGTATGGTAGCATATATGCGACAAATGCTTTTGGTCGTGTTCGAGCATGTTTTTCATGTTTTTCTACATAATTCTGTAATTTACCCAATAATTCAAGATTGTTGTCAGCTTCTTTTTATTTCCATGAAGTTTTCATCGTCGTTTTGTAGGTTTGATTGACGTACACGGTACAAATAATCCAGTGACAGCGTGTTTATCTGTTTGACATGTTAATGACTAACTTGTTTATATCTTGGTTTTTAGTTGTTATTTTCAATCATGCAATACATGAATGAGTTATTTTTCATTTTGTTTTTCTTTTGTTATGGTTTTATTATTTAGGTTGTGTTTGGATAGATTATATTTAACAGCTTATTTTACTATTTAACTTAATTTTGCTTTTATTCTTGGGTGTTATTGTACTTTTTGGTACTATTTATGAGTCTCACAATACTATTTCAACTAATTTTTAATTTTATCTATATTACTTTCAACAAAAAATTTTCAGTTTTAACTAAATATGTTGTTCCCAAACGAACCTTTTATGTATGATAAATAGTTGAACTACATTGTACTGGTCAACAACTCATAGTAGCCTAGACCAAAGATCCGTTTGGATAGAACTTATTTTGCTAAAACTGAAAATTGAAAACATTGTATTAAAATAATTTTAAATGTGTGAATAATGCTGTGGGACCAATTTTTAATGAAAAAATTTCTGAAAAGTGAAATTTGTGAGTCCGTGAACAGTGCACGGATGCATTGTTCATGGACAAAAAGTCAACAAGTGCGGCTACAAAAAAAAAAAAAAATCTCCTTTTTTTTTTTTTTTCAATCTGCACGCATTTCAGCTGGGGACAAAAGTTACTATTCACACTATGCGGTTACTGTTTACGCACTATTTTATACTATTCATATACTGTTTATGTATTGTTCATGCATTTTTCAGCCACTTTTTCATTAAAAATAGGTTCCACAGCACTATTTATATATTTAAAAATTATTTTGCTATAGTCTTTTCAGTTTTCAATTTTAGCAAAAATAAGTTGTTTCCAAACAGACCATAATTTTGTTTTTAAGATAACTCTCAAATTTTGAAGAATGCGAGTGTCATGCAACATAAGGAAATCATGTTTTATATATATTGGATGAAGAGAAATCATGTTATATACCAAAGCAAATTTCGTGCCAAGTAATGCTAAATTCACATAACTTTTTTTCACAATTTGTTAAGGTAATAAATTGTGATCCAAGCAATGCTATTTTTTCATATATGTATAAGAAAGTTTAATTTATTTGTTATCTCAATTTTTTTTTTCTAGGTTATTACGAATTGCCGAAAAGAGATAATAATTTCTCTGTTAAAGATGAATTGTTTCATTATTTATAAGCAAACATATTTGACTTTTCCCCATTGCCCAAACCGAGTGAAAAGTGAAAACCAACCTTTCGTATGGTAGCATATATGCGACAAATGCTTTTGGTCGTGTTCGAGCATGTTTTTCATGTTTTTCTACATAATTCTGTAATTTACCCAATAATTCAAGATTGTTGTCAGCTTCTTTTTATTTCCATGAAGTTTTCATCGTCGTTTTGTAGGTTTGATTGACGTACACGGTACAAATAATCCAGTGACAGCGTGTTTATCTGTTTGACATGTTAATGACTAACTTGTTTATATCTTGGTTTTTAGTTGTTATTTTCAATCATGCAAGACATGAATGAGTTATTTTTCATTTTGTTTTTCTTTTGTTATGGTTTTATTATTTAGGTTGTGTTTCGATAGATTATATTTAACAGCTTATTCACTACAAAAAAATGGGGCTATCCCAGCGTTTTCAAAACCGCTGGGATAGCCCCAAAAAGCGCTGGGATAGGGTCAAAATTCCTATCCCGGCGTTTTTTTTCCCGGCGCTTCAAAACGCTGGTTTTTGAATGTTGGGATAGGGTCGTGCGGACCTGTCCTGGCGCTTTTCAAAAGCGCTGGGATAGGTCCCGGCGCTTTTAGACTCTGTTCCGGCGTTTTTAATTGTGCTGGGACAGCCTTTATGAAAATGTAAATATAACCTATACCAGCGCTTTTAAAGCGCTGGCATAGGTAGTACCTATCCCAGCGCTTTCAAAAGCGCTAGTATAGGTCATTAACGAATAAAATTAAAAAGGCCTATACCAGCGCTTTTGAAAGCGCTGGGATAGGTCATTTAAAAAAAAAAATTCCAAACCCTATTCTAGCTGTTTCCCAAGCGCCGGGATAGGTCTTTTTTAAATAAAAAAAAAACAAATTAATTTTTTAGCACCTGTAATGTACCTACAATACATATTTTCCAATACCTATTTTATAGCAACTGTAATAAACCATAATTCATATTTTCCAATAGCAAATACAATACCACATTAAACCAAGAAACTGAATATATTTAATTACACCATATCAATAATTACATCCCAAATATCTAGAATGTTATATATACACAAAATAATACATCCCAAGTGTCTAGAATGTTATGAGGTGCACCTACACTACGATTTCACCATTGCACAAAGTTTCAAAAATGTAAGTCACAAAACAAACAACACTCCTAATAGAAAATACTCCACCTTTTCTCTCCATGCAAGCCACCCGCTTGCTCCCAAACAACAACCCACCGCAGCATACTATATGTATTTATTTTCTTTTGGTCTTCATATAATAACTTTGGAATATTGTTTGTCATACATTACAACAGAAAAAGGCATTGAATGAGGTAAGTAAAATAATGAAATAAATAAATAGTACCTAAAAGATGCACTAAAGACAAATATAAAGTAATTTATTTGTTAAGATGCACTAAAGACAAATATAAAGATGCACTTGACAAATAAATCACTTATGACCTCTAATTCCCTATCCACTTGAGTTCTGTCCTTGACGCCGCTGTACAATTGTGACCTTAAAACGAAGGGCTGAAACGAGACCTGAGAGCATGCATAAATTTAACAGAATTTAATGACTATAATTGAAATAAATAAATATTAGCTTGCACTTAATTTTTTTTTATAGGTAAATATTAGCTTGCACTTAAGTATTAAAAATTCCAGTCAATGACCTGAGTTGTTAGTGAAGAGATTAATTTGACCATTTAGAAGCTTTCCTCAGGCTTGTTGATTAATTATAAATAAGCCAAATTCAAAACTTAAGACACATGCTCATTCCTTCAGGTTAAGAAATTAAGACTTGATAAAAACCAGCCCAACTCAAAGAGGCTTGTAAAGTTGAGGACAGCTTCATGCAATTCTAAAGTACAACCACTTTAAAAACAGCTATAAACTTATTTAACAAGTGACAAGTTGTGTAGCTTTTAAGACTTTAGAATAAGCCATGCCATCTAGTTTGCATCAGGTTGGGTAGAACCATGAGCCAGGACTACAGATAGAACAAGCTAAAAGTGGAGATACTTTTAGCGATATCTAGGCATACTCCATCTGAGCTTAAGCTTAATCCTAATCGAACGCAACTATGGTTGAACCACCCAATGCTTAGCCATTCTAAGTTTAGATACAACCATACCGCAACACATGGCATTAACATTGTAACTTAAGTGGAGATACTTGTTCAAGTACTGTAATAAGTAACCAAACTATGCTAGGCAATAAATTAGTTATCATCTCATGGTTAAGATATAAGTGGGTACTATAAAAACAAAAATAAAAAAATTTGTTGGTACTATAGAATATGAGCTAGGAAAACACTTTTTATACTAATCTGAAAAACATGAAGTAGAAAAACACTGATAAGCATTAAACATAATACTAAGGTTTGACATCTAGCAATCATATCTTTGTCTTGGTTACAGATAATTGAAGGAATGCACATTTACAAAACAATTTCAAGTTTAGTTATTAGTTAACCAAAAATATTAGGCAGGACTTCAGTAGACAAACTTCCACCACTTTATTTGGAATAAAAACAAATTGGGCTATACATAGATATTGATAATCGGGAAAAAAAGAAGAAGCTTTGAAGTGCATATAATCAAGAATTAGAATGGTTGTCAAAATAGTCATTACTGTTAAGTAATGGATAGAAAATACTGACGTGGCTAACAGCCAAAATAAAGTATAATTTTTTATGCCACATAGACTACCATGTGTACTGCCATATTAGCATAAATTTAAAAAAAAAATGTAGATCAAACAAATATCTTTGATTCCGCCTCACTAATACTTGATGACAAATTCAAAGAACATTAATAGAAAAACAAAATCTAACACAAAAATTCCAACTTGAGCATAAATGCGTAATAAAAATCTTCCATAAATGTTTTTAAATCAAATGGGTAATTGTTAAAAAAATTCCAATCTGAGTTCCCAAGAAAAAGAAGAAGAAGAAGAAGTAATACCCAAATCAATGGAGACATAGACGAAGAACAACATTGGAGTTTTTTTTCTTAACAAAAAAAGGGGTTTCTTTTCCAGCATTTTCATTAGAACCAAACACAGCAGAATCGGTACCTTAAAAACTTGAAAAGGCAGATATGTAAGGTGAAAACGCAGGGGTGACAGAGGTAGAGAGAATATTCACTAAGAAAGGAGAAAGGGGAGACCACCAAATAGCCTAAGCCTCTAGTTCAGTCCTCACTGTGACAGACCCAACAAGTAGTCTCACCTCTATGTACTCAAGCCACAACTTTACAACAAAACCCAACAGAGAAATTGGGCTATTCAACTCACAACCATAAACCATGGTTTTTATACATCATTATAACCAGTGCTAACTCCATCACAAACCCTAACCCTCATTTATTTTCTACTCCAATTCTAATTAAAACAAGCCAAATCTTGGGAATTTTAATCAATATCAAAGTTATTTAACATTTGCTAACTATCTAGTGCATTCCACAAATAAGTGACTAGTATTAATAACTTGTGAGCCACATGATAAAAAAAATATTTAAAAACACATTAATTTTATGAAATGTAATATACACAGATATTGAGTTAGTTTGTGCAAATACAATGTGTAGTAATTACGCTTCATATATTAAAAAACAATATATAATATATAATCAAAATAAATATTAAATTTATTTTAAATTACTTTAAAATTTTGGCAATAGAATTTTAGGTGAAGCAGAATTCAAATTTCTTAGAATTAAGAAAATACAGTTTTATTCATAGTAAACTATTGGTAATAGAATTTAATCTATTACCTTTTTGCATGAAAACTTTTCTATCCTCTAGTCTCTAGAGTCCTATCAACATTTAAAATTCTAAGAAATCCTATGATTCCTATCAACATTTAAAATTCTAATAATCCCTTCGAATGGGTTTCAACAACATTTATGACTCCATAACTTGTAATGATCACTTCAGTAAAAATGCAGGAAAAAAAAAACCCATACATTATGACATGTCCAATATAAAAAATTAAATTAAAAAATACCTGGACTTTATGCCCCACACGTTTGGCTCCATATAACCCTTTACGAATTATTTGTAAAATTAAATATTAATGAGTATCAATAAAATAAATGATGAGTAAAATGAATAAAAGAAGAAAAGATTTGGAACTAATAAACTGTGATTCCAAAATGTGATAATTCTGGGAGAATATAAAACTTACATTCCCTGAAAATCGTGATGTAAAAGGTGAAGCACAGGTCTGGTCTTCTAGAGCCACCCTTCTAGATCTGTGTAAAGAAGTGTAAAAATATTCTTAATATCGGTAATGAAATTAAAGTATTACATCTATTGCATAAAAGAGAAAAGTTCTTATTTTTTACTAGATCAATGTTTAATTATAGCATAAGTTTGTAAACAATCCATCATATTTAGAAACCGATATTTAAAGTTTTTTATTCTTAACCTTTTATTTATATTCATGGAAAAATGTTACCCATTAAAAGTTAAAACCCTTAAAATACATGTTTAAAATCATAGTGATATTCCAATCAGCCAAACCCTTCCATAGACTTTATAAAAAACAAAAAAAAATGCTATATACATGGACATCGTTTACATTGCTATTACATATGTTGTTTTACAAACATGGTTTCATAACCTATTATCCCCAAAAAGAATTTTTTTTTTTTTTTTAAAGCTATACAATTTGTCACAAAGAAAAAATAGATTGAAAGATTTTAAAAAAAAATCCCATATCCAAATTATATGCACAATTTTCTCCAAAAAAAAAAATTATACACACAAGCATATATATGTATAAACATCCCGGATCCAAATTACACAAAACATAAAAAAAAAAATGTATATAAATATATAAAAGTAAACCTGGAGTAGGCAGATCTCGTTCCTGAAATCCACAGATCGGAGAGGAAAAAAAAAGAACGGCCACCCACAAACCCTCATCACTGAGGAAATCGGAGAGGGCATATTGAAAGCCATAGCCGCCGCCCAACTACGTCGCCGGTGAGTGGGTGTGGTGGTTGGCTATAGTTGGGAGAACGAATGGGGGTGATGAAGAGAGAGATGATGAAGAGGGAAGAGAGAGAGGCATGAAACTTAGGGAGAAGAAAAGAAAAGAATGAGGGTGAGGCGGCTGAAGTGAGAAACGTAGAGATTAGGGTTTTTTTTGGTTTTAAGTTAATGTATAAAATGATGAAGTTTTATGTTATAAAGAGAAAAAAAAAATTTAAATGTGTTTAGTAGGGTTCGAACTTGGGCAACATATTATACCGCGCGTCTTACCACTGAACTAGGAGCACTCATTATTCAATATTTTCTACATAATAATATTTAATACACTAGTATTATGCCGGATGCCTAACTTAATAAAAAAATTATATATAAATTAAAAATATATTTTTTATAATAGAATATAATTTAATAAAAAATAAAATAGTAATTTTAAAAAATTATGGCAAGTTTTAAATTTTTAGAAGCTTTTTGTAGCAAAATTTTAATTTGATGAAATATATATATATATATATATATATGGCACTTAAAAATCTTTCCATTATACTTGCTAACAAATTTCTTGCATATATAAACAAAAACAAATTCCATAAATTACAAAAATAAAGTATCTAGATTGCAATGTATATGTAAATTTTACCTATAAATTACCTGTCATAGCCTTTTTAACGTTGTCATAAGTAGGGAAATAATTAGCATAATCAATTAAGAACACCAAATAAGAATATAATATCAATAATTAAAATGAATTGCATTATCTAAATGTTTTTAATAAAAAATCATAGAATTTCAGTAATAATTGAATTACGTTAATAGAAAAATAGGAACACAATAAAATAGAATAAAAAGATAGCTCTTATCACATAAATCTCCTAATTTCATATTGTAGATGAGTTCCATCCCAAATAGATTTGGTGATAAAATTTCTTGTATATATGACCGAACTAAATATTCCATAAATTACAAATAAAAATAAGTATCTAGACCTTTTAGGGTACCACACTCAAAATAATTTCAAAAATAGATAAATAAAGGTACATAAAGAGAAAATAATATATATATATATATATATATATATATATATATATATATTGTATTGCAATGTAAATGTAAAAGTTTACATATGTATTACCGTTACCCGTGTCTAGCTATTTTGATATTGCCCTTAGGATACCTATGGGTCAAACCTGGGCCGAATGGTGGGAATGTGCGTGTCCTTGCCACTAGGATACCTTAAACCTCTTGATATAATTTGTACAATTAGGTTTATGAACATATTTTATAAATAAATATTTCATAAATATTAATATTTAATCTTTAATACATAAATATTTTATAAATATTAGTATTTAATATTTATATTTAATATAAATAGTAATATTTAATGATGGTGCAAGAAAAACACCCAAGTTCAAACACTCGTCCTTCTGGTCGTCCATAGCAATGTTCAGAGCTGAGAGCGAGTGTTTAATACATTCGTCCCTCCATTACCACCATTTTTCTCCTTCTACACGCTCGTCCATTGAAGGACGAGCGGGCTGTGAACCTCGTCCTTCAATATTGACGGACGAGGTGAATTAATAAAGAGCTAGACCTCGTCCTTCATTAGTGACGGACGAGGTGAATTCACAAAGGGCTAGACTAAGCACCCTTCCAACCAAAAGTTGTATCGCTCGAATCTCAACGCAGTTCCTGAAGAGGTGACCTTTGTGACAGTTAAGGAAGTTACCCTCTGAATCCTCCAAACTCTACGAC
>NW_027069913.1:285976-288416 GCF_002906115.3 Quercus suber | reverse complement strand
TTAGCAAAGCAATATTTTGTGCTTTACGTTCTTCAGATTTTTTCTTATGCTTTTGCCACTGCAAGATGCCAAGATGGGTGCCCTTTTTTTTTTTTTGGTGGAGAAAAAAGATGGGTGCATTAAAGTTACTAGCCAAAACAATTTATCCAAAAAAGGAAAAAAAGAAAATCAAGTAGAAAAAAGTCTAAGGACCATTCACCTTGCTCCCAGAATACCTAAGGTGTAAATACATGACATAACGGAAGTTACAGAATTATCTAACATACACATTTTTTAAATTGTATGAAAGATGATCCATGCCATGTTCATCACAAGCAGTCAACACTCCAAAAACGGTGACGTATTCAAACAAACTCATTGATCAATATCTGTGCAAAATGTGATAAAATATGTACTACCCACCAAGTGTTTTTGATCAAATGCTTGAAAGGAATATCATGTCAAGAATGCACTTAATTGTTAAATCACATGTACTTGAGCTGTTCGGATGTGGATGGCGCTTTGCAGGTTAATTTTAAATAATATGCTTTGATGAGATAAATTTTGTTCCCTTACAATTTAGTCATT
This sequence comes from Quercus suber, assembly GCF_002906115.3. Lineage (NCBI taxonomy): Eukaryota > Viridiplantae > Streptophyta > Magnoliopsida > Fagales > Fagaceae > Quercus > Quercus suber. The sequence goes on along the minus strand of NW_027069913.1, from coordinate 287,849 downwards.
AGAATACATGTGATCGACTTTAATTAGTCTATTTAGAGTTCATGTCTCCCAAAAGTTTTGAGACAGAGACTTTGTTGTTTTTCTCTTACAATTCGGGCATTAATAGACTCATAGAACCTAGGTATCTATGGGAAGCTATGCAAGTTTTGGATAAGTGCGGTCTGAGATAATGTCGCTTATTTAACCATTTTTTGGCCTTGTTCTTGTCTTCAAGATTTGAGGTTTGGTTAGCACGTTCATGGTAAGATGGTGAAGAGTGTGACCTTAAACGCGATGTCTATTTTAGTAGTGCAATTGTTGATATGTACGGGAAATGTGGTAAAACTCTGAATACAAGGGAAGTTTTTGATTGTTTGCTTAATTGAATGTGGTCTCCTGGAAATAAATCATGACTGCTTAATTGCAAAGTGGTTATGAAAATTGTAAACGTTAAGCCGAATGAGTATGTATACTTTTTCTATTTCGGTGAACTCCAGTGCAGGTTTTTCTGCATCAAGACTTGGAGCTAATATTACTTTGCCAAGAAGTCAGGTTTCGAGGACAATATGATTGTTGGGAATGCTTTGGTCATTATGTATTCCGAGAGTGGCAATAGGGGTGTTTGCGGTGCAGTGCGGTGCGGTTTTGGGCCATTTTTAACACCGCACTTTGTAATGCAATTTAGTTAAAATCATAACTATACCGCACCTTATTTTTGTGGTCACATGTGCGGTGTGGTGCGGTTTAGAGTTTAGCCAAAATCATAACCGCATTATACCTCATTTTTGCGGTCATATGTGCGGTGCTATGTTTAATATGCAGTTTAAAGTTGGTATATCTTTCAAATTTTGGGCATTTCTTATGAGAAATTATAGAGTCCTCTGGTGGACCTTGTCATTTGTCCACCATTCTACTTGTTTAAAATTGCTGAGTTAGTAATTAATTTTTGTTTAAAATTTTTTTCTAACTAACAATTTTAAACAAGTGGCAATTTTTTAGTGGAATGGTGGACCACATCATTTGTCCACCATGTGGATCTTATAATTTCTCATTTCCTACCCAACCCAAAACTAATTTTTTCCTTTTTTTTTCCCTAATTTTTAAATTATTTAGCTAGTTTTTTCTTTATTTTGGGTTGGCTTTTCTAGTCAACACTTGTTAGGGTTATCAAACTTTTTTTTTTGAATACTAGGGTTATTAAACTATTAATAATATATTTAATATTAAAAATGAATAAATATATTAATATATAGAGAGGGTGCAGTGTGGTGTATTGTTACTTGCGGTACGGTTGCGGGCAATTTTGATGCGGTTTGTGCAGTTTATGTAGTTTGGTGGACACTCCTAAGTGGCAACATCAATGAAGCAAATAAAGAGTTCTCAGATATGATATTTCGGGATACTATTACCTGGAATGCAATGATATGTGCATAATTTTATACAAATTATGGTAGAGGGAAGCAAATTGTAGAATCTGTCAAGCAGAAGAACCCTCATGATGTGAGGACATATATACTATCATCAAATATGTATTGCCAAGGCAGAGAAGTGGGATGGAGTCATAAAAATTCGAAAATTGATGAGAGAGAAACACCAAGAAAGAACTTGGGGTGAGCTGGATTTAGATTAGCAATATTAACCATTGCAAAAACATAAAATCTAGTCAAATATATGAGAAAGTAGGGGAATTGGTGGCTAGGATTAAAATCATTGGGGCATTCGTCAGATATTGCGGCAGTACTGCATGATGTAGAAGATGAGCTGAAGGAAGATAATCTTTAGTTATCTCAGTGAGAAGCTGGCCATAGCATATGGTCTCATGAACACACCTTTAGAAGCACCCATCTGTGTAATTAAGTACCTTAGAGTGGATTATTTAAAAAAAAAAAAAAAA
>NW_027069913.1:274388-285572 GCF_002906115.3 Quercus suber | reverse complement strand
AAAAAAAAAAAAAAAAAAGGTTTCTAAACAACACTCCCTAAGAGCATTAGTATCAGGTTATTGATTTCCCATTTTTAAGCTAAACTCACTCCAATTTAGATTCCACGTTTTATTAGAAACCTTTAGTACAGAACAAGTGTAACGAGCTAAGAAAAAGTGCTAACTACATTTGCGTTATACCTCAAAAGGACTAGTCACAATTGAGGCTCCTTGTAGTTGTTAATAAACCCCAGATCTATCTAGTAAATACCCGATGTGGGACTCATCACACACCCACACATATCACACAATCAATCAAATTGGGGTATCACAATCTTCCCCCACTTAAATCTTTAACGTCCTCGTTAGGCCCACTTTGTGGGGTAGTGTCTCTAAGCCCACACGGGACTACCGGGCCGATTCTGATACCATATATAATGACCCAAGGAAAAGCGCTAGCCACATCTGCACTATACCTCAAAAGGACTAGTCACAATTAAGGCTTCTTGTAGTTGTTAATAAAGCCTAGATCTATCCAGTAAATACCTGATGCGGGACTCATCACACACCTACACACATCATACAATCAATTAAATTGGAGCTTCACAATCTCCCCCACTTAAATCCCTAACATCCTCTACCGGGCCGATTCTGATACCATATTGTAACGACTTAAGGAAAAGCGCTAGCCACATCTGCGCTATACCTCAAAAGGACTAGTCACAATTGAGGGCTCCTTGTAGTTGTTAATAAAGCCCAGATCTATCTAGTAAATACCCGATGTGGGACTCATCACACACCCACCATATCACACAATCAATCAAATTAGGGTATCACAATCTCCCCCACTTAAATCTCTAATGTCCTCGTTAGGGCCCACTTTGTGGGATAGTGTCTCTAAGCTCACACGGGACTATCGGGCCAGTTCTGATACCATATATAACGACCCAAGGAAAAGCGCTAGCTACATTTGTGCTATACCTCAAAAGGACTAGTCACAATTAAGGCTTTTTGTAGTTGTTAATAAAGCCTAGATCTACCCAGTAAATACCTGATGTGGGACTCATCATACACCTACACACATCACACAATCAATCAAATTGGAGCTTCATAATCTCCCCCACTTAAATCCCTAACGTCCTTTACCGGGTTGACTTTGATACCATATTGTAACGACTCAAGGAAAAGTGCTAGCCACATCTGCGCTATATCTCAAAAGGACTAGTCACAATTGAGGTTCCTTGTAGTTGTTAATAAAGCCTAGATCTACCTAATAAATACCCGATGTGGAACTCATCACACACCCACACACATCACACAGTCAATTAAATTGGAGCTTCACAATCTCTCCCACTAAAATCCCTAACGTCCTCGTTAGGGCCCACTTTGTGGGTAGTGTCTCTATGCCCACACGAGGTTACCGGACCGGCTTTGATACCATATTGTAACGACCCAAGGAAAAGCGCTAGTCACATTTGCGCTATACCTTAAAAGGACTAGTCATAATTGAAGCTATTTGCAGTTGTTAATAAAGCCTAGTTCAACCCAGTAAATACCCGATGTGGGACTCATTACACACCTACACAAATCATACAATCAATTAAATTGGGGCTTCATAATCTTTCCCACTTAAATCCCTAACGTCCTCGTTAGGGCCCACTTTGTGGGGTAGCGTCTCTGAGCCTACACGAGGTTACCGGGTCGGCTCTGATACTATATTGTAGCGACCCAAGGAAAAGTGCTAGCCACATCTACGCTATACCTCAAAAGGACTAATCACAATTGAAGCTCTTTGCAGTTGTTAATAAAGCCTAGTTCAACTTATAAATACTCGATGTAGGACTTATCATACATCCACACACATCACACCATCAATCAAATTGGTGTATCATAATCTCCCCCACTTAAATCCCTAACGTCCTCGTTAGGGCCCCACTTTGTGGGTAGTGTCTTCGAGCCCACATGGGTTTACCAAGCTGGCTTTGATACCATACGTAATGACCTAAGGAAAAACGCTAACCACATCTGCGGTATACCTCAAAAAGACTAGTCACAATTAAGGGTCTTTGTAATTGTTAATAAAGCCCAGATCTATCCAGTAAATACCCGATATGGGACTCATCACACACTCACACATATCACACAATCAATCAAATTGGGATATCACAATCTCCCCCACTTAAATCCTTAACGTCCTCGTTAGGGCCTACTTTGTGGGGTAGTGTCTCTGAGCCCACATAGGACTACCGGGCCGGCTCTAATATCATATATAACGACCCAAGGAAAAGCGCCTAGCCACATCTGCGCTATACCTCAAAAAAACTGGTCACAATTGAGACTCCTTGTAGTTGTTAATAAAGGCTAGATCTACCTAGTAAATACCCATCACACACCCATACACATTACACAATCAATCAAATTGGGGCTTCACAACAAGTCTATGACTCTATAACAAAAGTCTCTAGATAAAGCTGCAGTCTTAAGAACAACTATTTTTTTTTGCTAAATTGAGAACACTATTAGGTTAGCGATATAGTGACGATTTTAAATTGCGGCAACAAATTTGGTCAAATAGTCTATACCAATGGTTTAAAAACCACTGTAATAGGTGCAAATGGTGTCGTTTTGCTTCTTTCCCACACTAAATCTCACCAAAGCCATCTTCATCCTTTCTTACTTTTCACTTCTTAAAAAAAAAAAAAATCATTTCCTATTTCTTACATTTCTAAATTTTCATTTTGACCATTTATGTATGATTTCATTATTCATATTGAACCTGTTATCCATTTCCGTTAGTAATCTAACAATTAAGTACCCATCATGCTTAACTATTTCACAAAGTACTAGCTCTAAAATGCTATAAAATCCAAGTATTTCATTGTTAGTGAAAAACATATTATGGATGGTCAAATTACTATTGGATATGGACGACAATACCAATATGAAAACAAAATCAATTATAAATGGCCAAAATAAAAATTAAAGGATCAAAATGAAAAAAAACTCCAAACTTGAAGGATAAAAAGTGTACTTTAGTCATACTTATTCAATGCCTATGGCCCACCCTTATCCTCCATATCTAGGGTTATTCATAAACTGTCCATCACCAACGTAGCCAACCATTGCAGAGCCGATTGAATTGCTGATGGGGCTGTTGACAATAAATGAAACAACGATTGGTGGAGGTTAGGGTTTTTTGATGTCAATCAATTTAAATAGCGGTTTTGGGTTTTTGATTCCAACAAGGAATGCAACTGGCCATAGGTAACTTAAAGAGTTAAAATTCTATGTAAATTTGGAAGTATGTAGATCAAACTAGATCCAAGCAAGTCTGTTCCATCTCTCTTTCATTGTGTTAGGACATATGTTATATAGAATTGGCTAATCTTTAAACAAAATGCACTTTACTTATAATTGGGTAGATCTAGGATTTGTTAATACTTTAAGAAACAAGAGTTCAAGTCCAAGTATTGAAGCCATGCAAATCTGTCCAAGAATCATGTGAAAAAGTGTTGTTCATTAAAACTCGACAGATAGTTCGACAGATGTATCTATCAAGATTTAATATTTAAAACTTGACAGATATCTCGACAGCTGTATCTATCAAGAATTACGAAATTTAGATTTTCAGATCTGATTTCACGCATATCTATGTATATTTGTGTAAGGTTTCTTTTCTTACAACCCTAGACATATATAAGGATTATTTTAAGGGCCGTCAAAGGTGATGATGCAAAGTGATTATTCACTCAAATTGTGACCGAAGACAATTTGCCTTAGTTCATCTTTCTTTTGAAGAAGCTGTTACGTTTGTGCGCCAAGGGTTTTGTAATTAAGGAGCTTCTTGATTTTTATCATGTGAATGAACTGAAGAACTTTGCAACCAACATCCTTCTCAAGTTGGTGTGTTAGTCACGTACTTGGATTCGTGTATTGATTGGTTAGTCACGTACTGAGAGCCGTGCATTGAAAGGAGAGATTGTCACTACATTACAAGTCCAATTGGATATTAGGGTAAGGGTTCAACTGTAGGTTGGTATAAGGTATTAGGATTTCTTTACTTGTAACCGCTTGTTTTGATAATAGTGGATTCTCGAGAGTGATGACCTTAAATTTACCTGGTGGGATTTTGCCTCGATGATTTTCCCAATTCATAAACAAATCACCCGTGTCAAATTTATTTTTTGCTGCATTTAACTTAGTTGGTGATTTGATGGTGTTACCATGCTCATTGCATGTAATTGAATCTAATTAATTTCATTTGGCTAAATTAATTGATTAAGTTACCAAATGGGTCAATATATTTTTGGCCTATCACATTGAGTTGTTGTTATGGACCACCGCGTGTTGTGGTTGTGTAAATTGAACCAAATCTACTTTTTCTCGACCTAGATTGGAGTCAACTTGAAGTAGATCCACAACTTTAGGTTCATAATATTGAGATCTTCTTCTCAATAGTAGATCTGTTGTCGTTTTTCCTATTTGTATGGCTACTTTTTTCTTTTTCTTGTCAAAGATTAGAGCACTGATGACTGTTCCGTTAAAACCACCACCACGTAGCTAGAATTTCGATCCAATGGCATTGATCATCTTTAAAGAATACCGACTAGGTCGGCACAGCCCAAAAAACTCCCCTTATACCAGCCGCACCCCGTCATGAACATCCCTACCCATGACCCCCTTGTATAAAGGAAGCGACAAAGTTTATTGTCTCCTTTGTATAATGGCTAACGAGGAACTTGCCCATTGGCCATATTTTTTTAAGGCAAATCTTGACAAGCACTATGCGGTGCTTGTTAAGGTTGGATTAATGCAGATCCTACATAATAAAAAAATTGAATAAATGAAAGAAAAAGATATAAAATTGGCTCCATAGCCTATGTTAATAGTTTTTTCTCCCTATAAAGTTGGTCCTATTGCCTATGAGGCAGCTAAAAAAATTATTTAAAGTTGGCTGTTAACGGGCACCTTATGGTGCCTGTTAAAAACAACCTCTTTTTTTTTTTTTTTTTTTTTTTTTTTAATATTGAAAAGTTTGGTTAACTATAATTCCTCCTAGAAATAAAATTATATAGGTTGATTGAAGGAGATCTTGGCTACTAGCTACAAGATCTACTACTTTAAACAAATTTTGTGACGTATGACTGTATTGTACATCCTGCAAGATGTACAATTAGAATTATTCACCATCTAAAGATTTTTGTACAACTACAAAACGCTACAAAGAGAATGAAGAATCATTACTTTTCAAGAGAATGAGTGCCATATCTACGTTTTGGTGTCATCACAAATCTACATTAGTGAAAAGTTTTTTTTTTCGTGGCATTGGTTCAGAATAATTATCTTTTCCTTTTCTGTGTAAAGCCATAAAGGGGTGGGGGATTCGAACCCGACATGCCCCATACAACGCTATTAAGTATGTCTTGGCTGCTTTCATGGTTTATGCGTGTTTGACAAAATAATGATTTACATGGACTTGCTTCCACACTTATATTAACTTGTATAACAGGGCTTCCTTTGTCATTTTTCAACAATTATTCTCAGTTTCCAATTTCGGAGTAAGCCAAAATCCTATCAGAAGGAATCTAGAAATTATTTTTGGCTTTTTTTTTCTTTTCAGTTAAGTTAGCTGATCTATATAGCAAAGTTGAAACCCAATGAAACTCGAATTGAAGCAAAATATATATGTATGCGTGTGTGTGATTTCATTTAGATTCTCTAATTGGAATCTTATTTTTTCTACTGAATTTCTAGCTTAACTTTACAACTGGAAAGACTCAATAGTGTAGTACTCCTCTCTCTATTGATTGATTTTGGATCTATGTGTCTTTCGAGTTCCAACATTGGGAAGATGCTAATGATAAAAACCACGCAGTGATATTTCAAATGGTGAAGAAAAGCAAGTAATTATCTTTAAGGTTGATTTGCAATACGTTTTTTTTTTCTACCAAGTAATTCAGGTTACCAATTATAACCAAATATTCATAGCTTTCATGTATTGAGCTTTATTTTGTCATTATGTAAAGTGATTAAGGACAACATCATTTGCTCTAAGAAAAAAAAATTGCTCCACATATTATATACAACCTGTAAATGGCCCACGTGTCTACTTCAACCTGTTTGACCAATTTGAGTTGATTTGCTCTTGATTAAGCTCTATATTAAAAAATTATAATGAAAAAAAGTCTAGGTAAATCAATGCCCAAATTTTGGAACCTTTTGTTTTCTTTAATGTTTTAAATATTGGTAAATCATGTCTATGCATTTGGTTTTATTCTTTAGGAAGGCATCCTTTTCATTTGCTTTGCTTAAGCACTAACTTGAAACTTTGAACATGTTCTCCCCCTTCTTCTTGTTCTTGTTCATTTTTATTTTTCTTTCAATAATAATAATTAGCAACATTTATCTTTTGGTAATTTAGTTAAACCCTAACCTTATTCACGAAGGATTTAACCTAGATTTTTACCATTTAACAAAAAGAAGTGGTGCATGGGTTTTTTTTTTTTTGGGCTAAAAATAAATTGGGGGATTAGAACCCAAATTCAATCTCTTTCATGCATGAGAAAATCGGATAGTGCAAATGAATTATAAAAATCTTGGCAAAAATAATCTTAGGTCACAAAATCATATTCATATATAATATTGTATTAATATTGCATGAGGTAATAAAAGATATGGATGATGTAATAACTATTTGACATTTGAGGATGTCCAAAAAAAAAAAAAAAAATTAAATTCACTATTCGAAGGATGTTTGCCAACTTACCTAATAATAACAATAATAATGGGTTTCAATTAGCTCAATTGGTAAAATCTCTGATTGTTGAATAAGAAATATAGTCTGCGTTTGGGTGTGGTGTTTGCGTTTTGCGTTTGGTCAGTTTTGCGTTTTCAGTTTTTTTGTTTTTTGGTTTTCAAGAGTTTCAGGTGTAGTGCGGCTACTGTTCAATGAACAGTAGCCGCATTATTTGACTTTCAGCCAATGAATAGTACACCAAGCACTGTTCACGGATCCCACAATTCTCAATTTTTATCAACTTTTTCATTAAAAATGGGTCTCACGACACTATTCACACATTTAAATATTATTTTATTACAGTATTTTCAGTTTTCAATTTTCAGTTTTCAGCTGTATCCAAACGGACTCATAGGGTTTAATCCCCGCTTATATTAAAAACCGATTAATATCTTGATTTGATAATAAAGAGCTATCATTATGAGTGGATGTCTATCATTAAGAGTAGATGTCATATATTAAAACTCTTTAAAAAAAAAAAAAACAACAATAATAATGATAATTACCTAAAATATAAATATCCAATAATATTTTAGGCATAAGATTGGGACTTATATATGAATGAATGATAGCATTTCTCACTCTTTTGGAAAAGAATGTTTAAAATTCAATTCGTCAAACAGTGGTGTTGAATTTGTACGATTAAAATCATGACGCGTTGAGAAGAAAGACAAATCTTGTGTGTGTGTGTATATATATATTGATCTTGATCAGTCATGATTGTTTTTGCTAGGTCATCTCGAACCATAAATTGGATCCTTGCTGAAGAAGCTCAGGCCTAGCTAGCGCGTGACAAAGCTTTTTGATTTACAAAATAAAAAAACAAGAGTATGATAATTAATTAAAAAAGAAGAAGCTGGTCCTGGGAGAAGAAATGAAGAATAGATGACCACTTTTGCTAAAGGTTTATTTGGTGAATCATTCTTAGGAGCTAACATAATATATTTTAGATTTGTCTTTCTTTTTCCTCGTATATATTATTACCATGCATGGTTGTTTTAAAATTTGCAATAAGAACATATGGAGCACTTCGTGTGGCATTAGGCCAACCCCTTTTTATTATTTATTTTTTGAAGTAATGACCATATGATTTATGATGTAAACAATAAAATGCAAGCTTTATATATATATATATATATATATATTTATTTATTTATTTTTCAATAGTTAAAGGAGGAAGATTCAAACCCAATTCTTCTCATTGGGAAAATCATAATAGTACTATTAAATTATAAAGTTATTGAAAAATAAATGTTTGTTTTGTTTTTTGTTGTAGAGAGATTCAAACCTTTTTTTTTTTTTTTTTTTTTGAGCGTCACTTTACACCAGCAGAATGTGTTACTTGCAAAAACAATAAGATGAGTGTCACTGTGTCACAATATTTGCAAAAACATCCTGAATTATTGATTTAGGAAATATTTTAAAAAGTTTTTATAAAAAAGAAAAAAGTAATTGATTTTTAAATTTTTATTTATTTATATATATTTTCTATAAAAGTGGTATCAAAACTTTTTTAAAATAGTTAATTAACAAATACTTTAAATGTACCCATTAACTAAATCCAATCAAACATAAAATGGTAACATGACCTATTACAGCTGGTATAAATAAAAGTGGTGTGAAAAAAATGTAATGTTTCTCAAATTACCATGTTATCAGCTGTGAAAAAAAAAGTGATAAATATTATGCCACTCACAATATAGGAAAAGAAAACACTACAGCTAAACACAGGAGAATTCCAGAAATGATTTATGTCACCTGACCAAGATTGATATTAGACAGAGGCCCAAAGCCTCTCTCTCTCTCATTCATGTAATAGATAAATGCAACATTAACAAAGAAGCATCATCTTGATGAACTCCAACAGAAACAGCAGCTCTCTTTAGTCTTTCCCCCTGTGTCCCTCTGGAGTTTGGTCCATAACATAGAGGTTTCCCAGGTAAAAAATGAGCATTGAAATTAGCACCCAAAGTTCCAAACACCCTCACAAAATTTATTTTCTTTCAGGCACCAAAAACTATGCATTTTGACTCACCTCTTTCATTGACTATCCTCATTTTGAGAGCTCATATTTCAAGGCCATACCTAAACCAAAAAGTCCAAAACATACACCCATGTTGAAAAACTATAACCAATATATATAATATAAAATAGATGAAAAAAGAAGCATTAGATCCCTCTTTTTTCTAGTGTCTCTCACCCCAAACTTCTTTCTTCTGTTATCTTTCAAGAAAGAGCCTTTTCATTCAGATTCAAAAGAGGAAATTCTTTCTTTCTCTACTTTATAGGGTTTTGAGCTGATTAGAAGTTTCCATGCATGAAGCAGATGGGTCTGAAGAAAGGGTTTGCTTGTTTCTCTCTCCTACTTCTAATTCTTCTACTGCTTGAAACTTCATCTTCTGCTGATGGGTCTGCCGCTTTTGGAACCTTCAAAACTGGGTCTGCCTCTGAACTGAGTAATGCGAAACACAAAGGTGGTTTTGGTGGTGATAAAGATGAGGATGGTGATGCCGTTTTTGGTGATGAAAAGAGGAAAGTCTATACTGGCCCAAATCCTTTACATAATAGATAAGTACATAACCAAAGCTTGGTTCTCTTCTTCATTTCAGGCTATTAGTTTACTTTAAAAAAATATATTCTCCTTCCTCTCATTTCCTTCTATTTTTCCTTCAAAATTTTTGATTACTTTGATTTTTGATGATATTTGATGGTTCAGTTTCAGCTCTATTGTCTTTAGGAATGTAAGCAATGTCACAATTGCAGATAAAAAAAAGTTTTGTAGTAAATTTTCATTTATGTTAAATATAGAAAAATTTAGAAAGTATTATGTTATATTGTTGTGTTATTGATGCCATTAATGGAGTTGTTGGTGTAATGACTATTGCACAGTGTTTGTTGTGGTTGTTGGTAAGTGTTTTTACTTTTGGTGTCTGTAAATTAATAATATGGATTAGGCCATCATTTTCTTTGTTCAGATTGGACATTTTATTTTGAGTCAGCTTCACAAATGTACGATATTAGAAAAATTGAATGGAGAGGAGAGATAGGTGAAGGGTGTGTTGTCCAGAGTCAATTCCTGGTGAGAGAGCTTGACATTATGTTTGTTTAAGTTGAGAACTTCATGCCAGACAATTACCTAATTTGTTTAGGGTCAATATACCTTAAGCAATGTGTACAGAGTTTCTGTGAAATTGATACTTATGCTATTTGCTGATTACCTTTTTGTTTTGGGGATTGAAAACAAAATACCCTAAAAAATAAGGGGAAAAGGGGTTTATTTATTTTTGATAATATAAGTTTAAAGCAGTAAAAAAAGTTGACTTATTTTGTCACTTGCCATAGTAGTCTTAAAGGCATAATAATAATAACAATAAAAACATACATGCAATCAACACTAATAATTATAATTAATGCGATGTCATTTTTATATAAACTTATCACTGTTGACACTATTTTAGTGTATACTAATTATATTATGCTACCTTAGAGGTTTGACATTTTTTTGTGGATTATTGTAAGTGTAACTTAGATAGCTGCCTAAAAGATAATATGGATTATGATCTAAGTGTTTTGGGAGTTTAAAAGTATATTTTTAAAACTTGATACTCTGTTTTATAATAGTAATTTTTTAACAAATGCTCATTTTAAATTTAAAACATTGTTTGCACAACTTATCCAAACCACCCAATGTCATCTCCGTTATTCTACTTTGTTTGTATGGATTAATGCAAGATCTGATCCAGTATCATAGAAAAGATTCTCTTTAAATGAACCGGTCTATTTTCTGTGTGTCATTTATGAGGTAGTTGGGTACTTGGTACACGTTTTCCATACCAATAGGTTGTTTGGGCCAGATTTATCAACATTGTACATACTTTAAATCCAAGCCCAATCAGGCTCAGGCCCAGGCCCAGGCCCACCCCTTTATAGAGAGCTATTGTGGGATGGTAAATTATTTTGAACGAACTACTTGGCCAGTGACCACACACGGGGTACTCCCACACCCACACTCCCAATCTTTAGGGTATCTAGGCAATTAAATTGAAGAATTAAAAGATGAAGAAAAAAGTAATAAAGAAAATCAGCGCACTTAGGCAATTAGATTTAAGAATTAAACGATTAAGATAAAACTAATTTAAAAAAAAAAACATGATAATTAAATTACGTAAGCGGCAGAATTTGACTATAAACTTAATGGCTACCACTAACAATAAGAACATGACATATGTTCCTGACATGTGCAAATAATTGTATAAAATCACATAAGTGCTGTTTGATAAGTAGACACATGTCATTTTCCTGTTGTTGGTTATAGCCAAACTTTGTCTTTAGGTAAGTGTGCTCTCTCTTTGTTTCTTTGTTTGTTTGTTTGTTTTTTTTTTTTTTTTTTTTTTTTTTTTTAAATTTTT